>NW_027190044.1:0-59346 GCF_040958095.1 Procambarus clarkii
AAATAGCTTCGGCTATCACTTCCTTTTGTCCGGTCGTGATGGTCAAGTGGATTAAGGCGTCCTGTAGTTACCAGTTGCGTTGCTTCTGGGAGTATGGGTTCGAGTCACTTCTGGGGTGTGAGTTTTCAGTCGCATATAGTCCTGGGGACCATTCAGGCTTGTTCGCATTTGTGTTCCTCACGTGTGCCCCAAAAGAATGAGGTGATTTGATAAAATGCTATGCCCAAGATTACCATCCGAGTGCTGGCGGGGAAGTGTTTCAAATAGCTTCGGCTATCACTTCCTTTTGTCCGGTCGTGATGGTCAAGTGGATTAAGGCGTCCTGTAGTTACCAGTTGCGTTGCTTCTGGGAGTATGGGTTCGAGTCACTTCTGGGGTGTGAGTTTTCAGTCGCATATAGTCCTGGGGACCATTCAGGCTTGTTCGCATTTGTGTTCCTCACGTGTGCCCCAAAAGAATGAGGTGATTTGATAAAATGCTATGCCCAAGATTACCATCCGAGTGCCGGCGGGGAAGTGTTTCAAATAGCTTCGGCTATCACTTCCTTTGGTCCGGTCGTGATGGTCAAGTGGATTAAGGCGTCCTGTAGTTACCAGTTGCGTTGCTTCTGGGAGTATGGGTTCGAGTCACTTCTGGGGTGTGAGTTTTCAGTCGCATAGAGTCCTGGGGACCATTCAGGCTTGTTCGCATTTGTGTTCCTCACGTGTGCCCCAAAAGAATGAGGTGATTTGATAAAATGCTATGCCCAAGATTACCATCCGAGTGCCGGCGGGGAAGTGTTTCAAATAGCTTCGGCTATCACTTCCTTTTGTCCGGTCGTGATGGTCAAGTGGATTAAGGCGTCCTGTAGTTACCAGTTGCGTTGCTTCTGGGAGTATGGGTTCGAGTCACTTCTGGGGTGTGAGTTTTCAGTCGCATATAGTCCTGGGGACCATTCAGGCTTGTTCGCATTTGTGTTCCTCACGCGTGCCCCAAAAGAATGAGGTGATTTGATAAAATCACAATTAAAAATTATGCCCAAGATTACCATCCGAGTGCCGGCGGGGAAGTGTTTCAAATAGCTTCGGCTATCACCTTCCTTTTGTCCGGTCGTGATGGTCAAGTGGATTAAGGCGTCCTGTAGTTACCAGTTGCGTTGCTTCTGGGAGTATGGGTTCGAGTCACTTCTGGGGTGTGAGTTTTCAGTCGCATATAGTCCTGGGGACCATTCAGGCTTGTTCGCATTTGTGTTCCTCACGTGTGCCCCAAAAGAATGAGGTGATTTGATAAAATGCTATGCTCAAGATTACCATCCGAGTGCCGGCGGGGAAGTGTTTCAAATAGCTTCAGCTATCACTTCCTTTTGTCCGGTCGTGATGGTCAAGTGGATTAAGGCGTCCTGTAGTTACCAGTTGCGTTGCTTCTGGGAGTATGGGTTCGAGTCACTTCTGGGGTGTGAGTTTTCAGTCGCATATAGTCCTGGGGACCATTCAGGCTTGTTCGCATTTGTGTTCCTCACGTGTGCCCCAAAAGAATGAGGTGATTTGATAAAATGCTATGCTCAAGATTACCATCCGAGTGCTGGCGGGGAAGTGTTTCAAATAGCTTCGGCTATCACTTCCTTTTGTCCGGTCGTGATGGTCAAGTGGATTAAGGCGTCCTGTAGTTACCAGTTGCGTTGCTTCTGGGAGTATGGGTTCGAGTCACTTCTGGGGTGTGAGTTTTCAGTCGCATATAGTCCTGGGGACCATTCAGGCTTGTTCGCATTTGTGTTCCTCACGTGTGCCCCAAAAGAATGAGGTGATTTGATAAAATGCTATGCCCAAGATTACCATCCGAGTGCTGGCGGGGAAGTGTTTCAAATAGCTTCGGCTATCACTTCCTTTTGTCCGGTCGTGATGGTCAAGTGGATTAAGGCGTCCTGTAGTTACCAGTTGCGTTGCTTCTGGGGGTATGGGTTCGAGTCACTTCTGGGATGTGAGTTTTCAGTCGCATATAGTCCTGGGGACCATTCAGGCTTGTTCGCATTTGTGTTCCTCACGTGTGCCCCAAAAGAATGAGGTGATTTGATAAAATGCTATGCCCAAGATTACCATCCGAGTGCCGGCGGGGAAGTGTTTCAAATAGCTTCGGCTATCACTTCCTTTGTCCGGTCGTGATGGTCAAGTGGATTAAGGCGTCCTGTAGTTACCAGTTGCGTTGCTTCTGGGAGTATGGGTTCGAGTCACTTCTGGGGTGTGAGTTTTCAGTCGCATATAGTCCTGGGGACCATTCAGGCTTGTTCGCATTTGTGTTCCTCACGAGTGCCCCAAAAGAATGAGGTGATTTGATAAAATGCTATGCCCAAGATTACCATCCGAGTGCCGGCGGGGAAGTGTTTCAAATAGCTTCGGCTATCACTTCCTTTTGTCCGGTCGTGATGGTCAAGTGGATTAAGGCGTCCTGTAGTTACCAGTTGCGTTGCTTCTGGGAGTATGGGTTCGAGTTACTTCTGGGGTGTGAGTTTTCAGTCGCATATAGTCCTGGGGACCATTCAGGCTTGTTCGCATTTGTGTTCCTCACGTGTGCCCCAAAAGAATGAGGTGATTTGATAAAATGCTATGCCCAAGATTACCATCCGAGTGCCGGCGGGGAAGTGTTTCAAATAGCTTCGGCTATCACTTCCTTTTGTCCGGTCGTGATGGTCAAGTGGATTAAGGCGTCCTGTAGTTACCAGTTGCGTTGCTTCTGGGAGTATGGGTTCGAGTCACTTCTGGGGTGTGAGTTTTCAGTCGCATATAGTCCTGGGGACCATTCAGGCTTGTTCGCATTTGTGTTCCTCACGTGTGCCCCAAAAGAATGAGGTGATTTGATAAAATGCTATGCCCAAGATTACCATCCGAGTGCCGGCGGGGAAGTGTTTCAAATAGCTTCGGCTATCACTTCCTTTTGTCCGGTCGTGATGGTCAAGTGGATTAAGGCATCCTGTAGTTACCAGTTGCGTTGCTTCTGGGAGTATGGGTTCAAGTCACTTCTGGGGTGTGAGTTTTCAGTCGCATATAGTCCTGGGGACCATTCAGGCTTGTTCGCATTTGTGTTCCTCACGTGTGCCCCAAAAGAATGAGGTGATATGATAAAATGCTATGCCCAAGATTACCATCCGAGTGCCGGCGGGGAAGTGTTTCAAATAGCTTCGGCTATCACTTCCTTTTGTCCGGTCGTGATGGTCAAGTGGATTAAGGCGTCCTGTAGTTACCAGTTGCGTTGCTTCTGGGAGTATGGGTTCGAGTCACTTCTGGGGTGTGAGTTTTCAGTCGCATATAGTCCTGGGGACCATTCAGGCTTGTTCGCATTTGTGTTCCTCACGTGTGCCCCAAAAGAATGAGGTGATTTGATAAAATGCTATGCCCAAGATTACCATCCGAGTGCTGGCGGGGAAGTGTTTCAAATAGCTTCGGCTATCACTTCCTTTTGTCCGGTCGTGATGGTCAAGTGGATTAAGGCGTCCTGTAGTTACCAGTTGCGTTGCTTCTGGGAGTATGGGTTCGAGTCACTTCTGGGGTGTGAGTTTTCAGTCGCATATAGTCCTGGGGACCATTCAGGCTTGTTCGCATTTGTGTTCCTCACGTGTGCCCCAAAAGAATGAGGTGATTTGATAAAATGCTATGCCCAAAATTACCATCCGAGTGCCGGCGGGGAAGTGTTTCAAATAGCTTTGGCTATCACTTCCTTTGTCCGGTCGTGATGGTCAAGTGGATTAAGGCGTCCTGTAGTTACCAGTTGCGTTGCTTCTGGGAGTATGGGTTCGAGTCACTTCTGGGGTGTGAGTTTTCAGTCGCATATAGTCCTGGGGACCATTCAGGCTGGTTCGCATTTGTGTTCCTCACGTGTGCCCCAAAAGAATGAGGTGATTTGATAAAATGCTATGCCCAAGATTACCATCCGAGTGCTGGCGGGGAAGTGTTTCAAATAGCTTCGGCTATCACTTCCTTTTGTCCGGTCGTGATGGTCAAGTGGATTAAGGCGTCCTGTAGTTACCAGTTGCGTTGCTTCTGGGAGTATGGGTTCGAGTCACTTCTGGGGTGTGAGTTTTCAGTCGCATATAGTCCTGCGGACCATTCAGGCTTGTTCGCATTTGTGTTCCTCACGTGTGCCCCAAAAGAATGAGGTGATTTGATAAAATGCTATGCCCAAGATTACCATCCGAGTGCCGGCGGGGAAGTGTTTCAAATAGCTTCGGCTATCACTTCCTTTGTCCGGTCGTGATGGTCAAGTGGATTAAGGCGTCCTGTAGTTACCAGTTGCGTTGCTTCTGGAAGTATGGGTTCGAGTCACTTCTGGGGTGTGAGTTTTCAGTCGCATATAGTCCTGGGAACCATTCAGGCTTGTTCGCATTTGTGTTCCTCACGTGTGCCCCAAAAGAATGAGGTGATTTGATAAAATGCTATGCCCAAGATTACCATCCGAGTGCCGGCGGGGAAGTGTTTCAAATAGCTTCGGCTATCACTTCCTTTGTCCGGTCGTGATGGTCAAGTGGATTAAGGCGTCCTGTAGTTACCAGTTGCGTTGCTTCTGGGAGTATGGGTTCGAGTCACTTCTGGGGTGTGAGTTTTCAGTCGCATATAGTCCTGGGGACCATTCAGGCTTGTTCGCATTTGTGTTCCTCACGTGTGCCCCAAAGGAATGAGGTGATTTGATAAAATGCTATGCCCAAGATTACCATCCGAGTGCCGGCGGGGAAGTGTTTCAAATAGCTTCGGCTATCACTTCCTTTGTCCGGTCGTGATGGTCAAGTGGATTAAGGCGTCCTGTAGTTACCAGTTGCGTTGCTTCTGGGAGTATGGGTTCGAGTCACTTCTGGGGTGTGAGTTTTCAGTCGCATATAGTCCTGGGGACCATTCAGGCTTGTTCGCATTTGTGTTCCTCACGTGTGCCCCAAAAGAATGAGGTGATTTGATAAAATGCTATGCCCAAGATTACCATCCGAGTGCTGGCGGGGAAGTGTTTCAAATAGCTTCGGCTATCACTTCCTTTTGTCCGGTCGTGATGGTCAAGTGGATTAAGGCGTCCTGTAGGTACCAGTTGCGTTGCTTCTGGGAGTATGGGTTCAAGTCACTTCTGGGGTGTGAGTTTTCAGTCGCATATAGTCCTGGGGACCATTCAGGCGTGTTCGCATTTGTGTTCCTCACGTGTGCCCCAAAAGAATGAGGTGATTTGATAAAATGCTATGCCCAAAATTACCATCCGAGTGCCGGCGGGGAAGTGTTTCAAATAGCTTCGGCTATCACTTCCTTTGTCCGGTCGTGATGGTCAAGTGGATTAAGGCGTCCTGTAGTTACCAGTTGCATTGCTTCTGGGAGTATGGGTTCGAGTCACTTCTGGGGTGTGAGTTTTCAGTCGCATATAGTCCTGGGGACCATTCAGGCTTGTTCGCATTTGTGTTCCTCACGTGTGCCCCAAAAGAATGAGGTGATTTGATAAAATGCTATGCCCAAGATTACCATCCGAGTGCCGGCGGGGAAGTGTTTCAAATAGCTTCGGCTATCACATCCTTTTGTCCGGTCGTGATGGTCAAGTGGATTAAGGCGTCCTGTAGTTACCAGTTGCGTTGCTTCTGGGAGTATGGGTTCGAGTCACTTCTGGGGTGTGAGTTTTCAGTCGCATATAGTCCTGGGGACCATTCAGGCTTGTTCGCATTTGTGTTCCTCACGTGTGCCCCAAAAGAATGAGGTGATTTGATAAAATGCTATGCCCAAGATTACCATCCGAGTGCCGGCGGGGAAGTGTTTCAAATAGCTTTGGCTATCACTTCCTTTGTCCGGTCGTGATGGTCAAGTGGATTAAGGCGTCCTGTAGTTACCAGTTGCGTTGCTTCTGGGTGTATGGGTTCGAGTCACTTCTGGGGTGTGAGTTTTCAGTCGCATATAGTCCTGGGGACCATTCAGGCTTGTTCGCATTTGTGTTCCTCACGTGTGCCCCAAAAGAATGAGGTGATTTGATAAAATGCTATGCCCAAGATTACCATCCGAGTGCTGGCGGGGAAGTGTTTCAAATAGCTTCGGCTATCACTTCCTTTTGTCCGGTCGTGATGGTCAAGTGGATTAAGGCGTCCTGTAGTTACCAGTTGCGTTGCTTCTGGGAGTATGGGTTCGAGTCACTTCTGGGGTGTGAGTTTTCAGTCGCATATAGTCCTGCGGACCATTCAGGCTTGTTCGCATTTGTGTTCCTCACGTGTGCCCCAAAAGAATGAGGTGATTTGATAAAATGCTATGCCCAAGATTACCACCCGAGTGCCGGCGGGGAAGTGTTTCAAATAGCTTCGGCTATCACTTCCTTTTGTCCGGTCGTGATGGTCAAGTGGATTAAGGCGTCCTGTAGTTACCAGTTGCGTTGCTTCTGGGAGTATGGGTTCGAGTCACTTCTGGGGTGTGAGTTTTCAGTCGCATATAGTCCTGGGGACCATTCAGGCTTGTTCGCATTTGTGTTCCTCACGTGTGCCCCAAAAGAATGAGGTGATTTGATAAAATGCTATGCCCAAGATTACCATCCGAGTGCTGGCGGGGAAGTGTTTCAAATAGCTTCGGCTATCACTTCCTTTTGTCCGGTCGTGATGGTCAAGTGGATTAAGGCGTCCTGTAGTTACCAGTTGCGTTGCTTCTGGGAGTATGGGTTCGAGTCACTTCTGGGGTGTGAGTTTTCAGTCGCATATAGTCCTGGGGACCATTCAGGCTTGTTCGCATTTGTGTTCCTCACGTGTGCCCCAAAAGAATGAGGTGATTTGATAAAATCCTATGCCCAAGATTACCATCCGAGTGCCGGCGGGGAAGTGTTTCAAATAGCTTCGGCTATCACTTCCTTTTGTCCGGTCGTGATGGTCAAGTGGATTAAGGCGTCCTGTAGTTACCAGTTGCGTTGCTTCTGGGAGTATGGGTTCGAGTCACTTCTGGGGTGTGAGTTTTAGTCGCATATAGTCCTGGGGACCATTCAGGCTTGTTCGCATTTGTGTTCCTCACGTGTGCCCCAAAAGAATGAGGTGATTTGATAAAATGCTATGCCCAAGATTACCATCCGAGTGCCGGCGGGGAAGTGTTTCAAATAGCTTCGGCTATCACTTCCTTTTGTCCGGTCGTGATGGTCAAGTGGATTAAGGCGTCCTGTAGTTACCAGTTGCGTTGCTTCTGGGAGTATGGGTTCGAGTCACTTCTGGGGTGTGAGTTTTCAGTCGCATATAGTCCTGCGGACCATTCAGGCTTGTTCGCATTTGTGTTCCTCACGTGTGCCCCAAAAGAATGAGGTGATTTGATAAAATGCTATGCCCAAGATTACCATCCGAGTGCCGGCGGGGAAGTGTTTCAAATAGCTTCGGCTATCACTTCCTTTGTCCGGTCGTGATGGTCAAGTGGATTAAGGCGTCCTGTAGTTACCAGTTGCGTTGCTTCTGGAAGTATGGGTTCGAGTCACTTCTGGGGTGTGAGTTTTCAGTCGCATATAGTCCTGGGAACCATTCAGGCTTGTTCGCATTTGTGTTCCTCACGTGTGCCCCAAAAGAATGAGGTGATTTGATAAAATGCTATGCCCAAAATTACCATCCGAGTGCCGGCGGGGAAGTGTTTCAAATAGCTTCGGCTATCACTTCCTTTGTCCGGTCGTGATGGTCAAGTGGATTAAGGCGTCCTGTAGTTACCAGTTGCGTTGCTTCTGGGAGTATGGGTTCGAGTCACTTCTGGGGTGTGAGTTTTCAGTCGCATATAGTCCTGGGGACCTTTCAGGCTTGTTCGCATTTGGGTTCCTCACGTGTGCCCCAAAAGAATGAGGTGATTTGATAAAATGCTATGCCCAAGATTACCATCCGAGTGCCGGCGGGGAAGTGTTTCAAATAGCTTCGGCTATCACTTCCTTTTGTCCGGTCGTGATGGTCAAGTGGATTAAGGCGTCCTGTAGTTACCAGTTGCGTTGCTTCTGGGAGTATGGGTTCGAGTCACTTCTGGGGTGTGAGTTTTCAGTCGCATATAGTCCTGGGGACCATTCAGGCTTGTTCGCATTTGTGTTCCTCACGTGTGCCCCAAAAGAATGAGGTGATTTGATAAAATGCTATGCCCAAAATTACCATCCGAGTGCCGGCGGGGAAGTGTTTCAAATAGCTTCGGCTATCACTTCCTTTGTCCGGTCGTGATGGTCAAGTGGATTAAGGCGTCCTGTAGTTACCAGTTGCGTTGCTTCTGGGAGTATGGGTTCGAGTCACTTCTGGGGTGTGAGTTTTCAGTCGCATATAGTCCTGGGGACCTTTCAGGCTTGTTCGCATTTGTGTTCCTCACGTGTGCCCCAAAAGAATGAGGTGATTTGATAAAATGCTATGCCCAAAATTACCATCCGAGTGCCGGCGGGGAAGTGTTTCAAATAGCTTCGGCTATCACTTCCTTTGTCCGGTCGTGATGGTCAAGTGGATTAAGGCGTCCTGTAGTTACCAGTTGCGTTGCTTCTGGGAGTATGGGTTCGAGTCACTTCTGGGGTGTGAGTTTTCAGTCGCATATAGTCCTGGGGACCTTTCAGGCTTGTTCGCATTTGTGTTCCTCACGTGTGCCCCAAAAGAATGAGGTGATTTGATAAAATGCTATGCCCAAGATTACCATCCGAGTGCCGGCGGGGAAGTGTTTCAAATAGCTTCGGCTATCACTTCCTTTTGTCCGGTCGTGATGGTCAAGTGGATTAAGGCGTCCTGTAGTTACCAGTTGCGTTGCTTCTGGGAGTATGGGTTCGAGTCACTTCTGGGGTGTGAGTTTTCAGTCGCATATAGTCCTGGGGACCATTCAGGCTTGTTCGCATTTGTGTTCCTCACGTGTGCCCCAAAAGAATGAGGTGATTTGATAAAATCCTATGCCCAAGATTACCATCCGAGTGCCGGCGGGGAAGTGTTTCAAATAGCTTCGGCTATCACTTCCTTTTGTCCGGTCGTGATGGTCAAGTGGATTAAGGCGTCCTGTAGTTACCAGTTGCGTTGCTTCTGGGAGTATGGGTTCGAGTCACTTCTGGGGTGTGAGTTTTCAGTCGCATATAGTCCTGGGGACCATTCAGGCTTGTTCGCATTTGTGTTCCTCACGTGTGCCCCAAAAGAATGAGGTGATTTGATAAAATGCTATGCCCAAGATTACCATCCGAGTGCCGGCGGGGAAGTGTTTCAAATAGCTTCGGCTATCACTTCCTTTTGTCCGGTCGTGATGGTCAAGTGGATTAAGGCGTCCTGTAGTTACCAGTTGCGTTGCTTCTGGGAGTATGGGTTCGAGTCACTTCTGGGGTGTGAGTTTTCAGTCGCATATAGTCCTGGGGACCATTCAGGCTTGTTCGCATTTGTGTTCCTCACGTGTGCCCCAAAAGAATGAGGTGATTTGATAAAATGCTATGCCCAAGATTACCATCCGAGTGCTGGCGGGGAAGTGTTTCAAATAGCTTCGGCTATCACTTCCTTTTGTCCGGTCGTGATGGTCAAGTGGATTAAGGCGTCCTGTAGTTACCAGTTGCGTTGCTTCTGGGAGTATGGGTTCGAGTCACTTCTGGGGTGTGAGTTTTCAGTCGCATATAGTCCTGCGGACCATTCAGGCTTGTTCGCATTTGTGTTCCTCACGTGTGCCCCAAAAGAATGAGGTGATTTGATAAAATGCTATGCCCAAGATTACCATCCGAGTGCCGGCGGGGAAGTGTTTCAAATAGCTTCGGCTATCACTTCCTTTGTCCGGTCGTGATGGTCAAGTGGATTAAGGCGTCCTGTAGTTACCAGTTGCGTTGCTTCTGGAAGTATGGGTTCGAGTCACTTCTGGGGTGTGAGTTTTCAGTCGCATATAGTCCTGGGAACCATTCAGGCTTGTTCGCATTTGTGTTCCTCACGTGTGCCCCAAAAGAATGAGGTGATTTGATAAAATGCTATGCCCAAGATTACCATCCGAGTGCCGGCGGGGAAGTGTTTCAAATAGCTTCGGCTATCACTTCCTTTGTCCGGTCGTGATGGTCAAGTGGATTAAGGCGTCCTGTAGTTACCAGTTGCGTTGCTTCTGGGAGTATGGGTTCGAGTCACTTCTGGGGTGTGAGTTTTCAGTCGCATATAGTCCTGGGGACCATTCAGGCTTGTTCGCATTTGTGTTCCTCACGTGTGCCCCAAAAGAATGAGGTGATTTGATAAAATGCTATGCCCAAGATTACCATCCGAGTGCCGGCGGGGAAGTGTTTCAAATAGCTTCGGCTATCACTTCCTTTGTCCGGTCGTGATGGTCAAGTGGATTAAGGCGTCCTGTAGTTACCAGTTGCGTTGCTTCTGGGAGTATGGGTTCGAGTCACTTCTGGGGTGTGAGTTTTCAGTCGCATATAGTCCTGGGGACCATTCAGGCTTGTTCGCATTTGTGTTCCTCACGTGTGCCCCAAAAGAATGAGGTGATTTGATAAAATGCTATGCCCAAGATTACCATCCGAGTGCTGGCGGGGAAGTGTTTCAAATAGCTTCGGCTATCACTTCCTTTTGTCCGGTCGTGATGGTCAAGTGGATTAAGGCGTCCTGTAGTTACCAGTTGCGTTGCTTCTGGGAGTATGGGTTCGAGTCACTTCTGGGGTGTGAGTTTTCAGTCGCATATAGTCCTGGGGACCATTCAGGCTTGTTCGCATTTGTGTTCCTCACGTGTGCCCCAAAAGAATGAGGTGATTTGATAAAATGCTATGCCCAAAATTACCATCCGAGTGCCGGCGGGGAAGTGTTTCAAATAGCTTCGGCTATCACTTCCTTTGTCCGGTCGTGATGGTCAAGTGGATTAAGGCGTCCTGTAGTTACCAGTTGCGTTGCTTCTGGGAGTATGGGTTCGAGTCACTTCTGGGGTGTGAGTTTTCAGTCGCATATAGTCCTGGGGACCTTTCAGGCTTGTTCGCATTTGTGTTCCTCACGTGTGCCCCAAAAGAATGAGGTGATTTGATAAAATGCTATGCCCAAGATTACCATCCGAGTGCCGGCGGGGAAGTGTTTCAAATAGCTTCGGCTATCACTTCCTTTTGTCCGGTCGTGATGGTCAAGTGGATTAAGGCGTCCTGTAGTTACCAGTTGCGTTGCTTCTGGGAGTATGGGTTCGAGTCACTTCTGGGGTGTGAGTTTTCAGTCGCATATAGTCCTGGGGACCATTCAGGCTTGTTCGCATTTGTGTTCCTCACGTGTGCCCCAAAAGAATGAGGTGATTTGATAAAATCCTATGCCCAAGATTACCATCCGAGTGCCGGCGGGGAAGTGTTTCAAATAGCTTCGGCTATCACTTCCTTTTGTCCGGTCGTGATGGTCAAGTGGATTAAGGCGTCCTGTAGTTACCAGTTGCGTTGCTTCTGGGAGTATGGGTTCGAGTCACTTCTGGGGTGTGAGTTTTCAGTCGCATATAGTCCTGGGGACCATTCAGGCTTGTTCGCATTTGTGTTCCTCACGTGTGCCCCAAAAGAATGAGGTGATTTGATAAAATGCTATGCCCAAGATTACCATCCGAGTGCCGGCGGGGAAGTGTTTCAAATAGCTTCGGCTATCACTTCCTTTTGTCCGATCGTGATGGTCAAGTGGATTAAGGCGTCCTGTAGTTACCAGTTGCGTTGCTTCTGGGAGTATTGGTTCGAGTCACTTCTGGGGTGTGAGTTTTCAGTCGCATATAGTCCTGGGGACCATTCAGGCTTGTTCGCATTTGTGTTCCTCACGTGTGCCCCAAAAGAATGAGGTGATTTGTTAAAATGCTATGCCCAAGATTACCATCCGAGTGCCGGCGGGGAAGTGTTTCAAATAGCTTCGGCTATCACTTCCTTTTGTCCGGTCGTGATGGTCAAGTGGATTAAGGCGTCCTGTAGTTACCAGTTGCGTTGCTTCTGGGAGTATGGGTTCGAGTCACTTCTGGGGTGTGAGTTTTCAGTCGCATATAGTCCTGGGGACCATTCAGGCTTGTTCGCATTTGTGTTCCTCACGTGTGCCCCAAAAGAATGAGGTGATTTGATAAAATGCTATGCCCAAGATTACCATCCGAGTGCCGGCGGGGAAGTGTTTCAAATAGCTTCGGCTATCACCTCCTTTTGTCCGGTCGTGATGGTCAAGTGGATTAAGGCGTCCTGTAGTTACCAGTTGCGTTGCTTCTGGGAGTATGGGTTCGAGTCACTTCTGGGGTGTGAGTTTTCAGTCGCATATAGTCCTGGGGACCATTCAGGCTTGTTCGCATTTGTGTTCCTCACGTGTGCCCCAAAAGAATGAGGTGATTTGATAAAATGCTATGCTCAAGATTACCATCCGAGTGCCGGCGGGGAAGTGTTTCAAATAGCTTCGGCTATCACTTCCTTTTGTCCGGTCGTGATGGTCAAGTGGATTAAGGCGTCCTGTAGTTACCAGTTGCGTTGCTTCTGGGAGTATGGGTTCGAGTCACTTCTGGGGTGTGAGTTTTCAGTCGCATATAGTCCTGGGGACCATTCAGGCTTGTTCGCATTTGTGTTCCTCACGTGTGCCCCAAAAGAATGAGGTGATTTGATAAAATGCTATGCCCAAGATTACCATCCGAGTGCCGGCGGGGAAGTGTTTCAAATAGCTTCGGCTATCACTTCCTTTGTCCGGTCGTGATGGTCAAGTGGATTAAGGCGTCCTGTAGTTACCAGTTGCGTTGCTTCTGGGAGTATGGGTTCGAGTCACTTCTGGGGTGTGAGTTTTCAGTCGCATATAGTCCTGGGGACCATTCAGGCTTGTTCGCATTTGTGTTCCTCACGTGTGCCCCAAAAGAATGAGGTGATTTGATAAAATGCTATGCCCAAGATTACCATCCGAGTGCTGGCGGGGAAGTGTTTCAAATAGCTTCGGCTATCACTTCCTTTTGTCCGGTCGTGATGGTCAAGTGGATTAAGGCGTCCTGTAGTTACCAGTTGCGTTGCTTCTGGGAGTATGGGTTCGAGTCACTTCTGGGGTGTGAGTTTTCAGTCGCATATAGTCCTGGGGACCATTCAGGCTTGTTCGCATTTGTGTTCCTCACGTGTGCCCCAAAAGAATGAGGTGATTTGATAAAATGCTATGCCCAAAATTACCATCCGAGTGCCGGCGGGGAAGTGTTTCAAATAGCTTCGGCTATCACTTCCTTTGTCCGGTCGTGATGGTCAAGTGGATTAAGGCGTCCTGTAGTTACCAGTTGCGTTGCTTCTGGGAGTATGGGTTCGAGTCACTTCTGGGGTGTGAGTTTTCAGTCGCATATAGTCCTGGGGACCTTTCAGGCTTGTTCGCATTTGTGTTCCTCACGTGTGCCCCAAAAGAATGAGGTGATTTGATAAAATGCTATGCCCAAGATTACCATCCGAGTGCCGGCGGGGAAGTGTTTCAAATAGCTTCGGCTATCACTTCCTTTTGTCCGGTCGTGATGGTCAAGTGGATTAAGGCGTCCTGTAGTTACCAGTTGCGTTGCTTCTGGGAGTATGGGTTCGAGTCACTTCTGGGGTGTGAGTTTTCAGTCGCATATAGTCCTGGGGACCATTCAGGCTTGTTCGCATTTGTGTTCCTCACGTGTGCCCCAAAAGAATGAGGTGATTTGATAAAATCCTATGCCCAAGATTACCATCCGAGTGCCGGCGGGGAAGTGTTTCAAATAGCTTCGGCTATCACTTCCTTTTGTCCGGTCGTGATGGTCAAGTGGATTAAGGCGTCCTGTAGTTACCAGTTGCGTTGCTTCTGGGAGTATGGGTTCGAGTCACTTCTGGGGTGTGAGTTTTCAGTCGCATATAGTCCTGGGGACCATTCAGACTTGTTCGCATTTGTGTTCCTCACGTGTGCCCCAAAAGAATGAGGTGATTTGATAAAATGCTATGCCCAAGATTACCATCCGAGTGCCGGCGGGGAAGTGTTTCAAATAGCTTCGGCTATCACTTCCTTTTGTCCGATCGTGATGGTCAAGTGGATTAAGGCGTCCTGTAGTTACCAGTTGCGTTGCTTCTGGGAGTATTGGTTCGAGTCACTTCTGGGGTGTGAGTTTTCAGTCGCATATAGTCCTGGGGACCATTCAGGCTTGTTCGCATTTGTGTTCCTCACGTGTGCCCCAAAAGAATGAGGTGATTTGTTAAAATGCTATGCCCAAGATTACCATCCGAGTGCCGGCGGGGAAGTGTTTCAAATAGCTTCGGCTATCACTTCCTTTTGTCCGGTCGTGATGGTCAAGTGGATTAAGGCGTCCTGTAGTTACCAGTTGCGTTGCTTCTGGGAGTATGGGTTCGAGTCACTTCTGGGGTGTGAGTTTTCAGTCGCATATAGTCCTGGGGACCATTCAGGCTTGTTCGCATTTGTGTTCCTCACGTGTGCCCCAAAAGAATGAGGTGATTTGATAAAATGCTATGCCCAAGATTACCATCCGAGTGCCGGCGGGGAAGTGTTTCAAATAGCTTCGGCTATCACCTCCTTTTGTCCGGTCGTGATGGTCAAGTGGATTAAGGCGTCCTGTAGTTACCAGTTGCGTTGCTTCTGGGAGTATGGGTTCGAGTCACTTCTGGGGTGTGAGTTTTCAGTCGCATATAGTCCTGGGGACCATTCAGGCTTGTTCGCATTTGTGTTCCTCACGTGTGCCCCAAAAGAATGAGGTGATTTGATAAAATGCTATGCTCAAGATTACCATCCGAGTGCCGGCGGGGAAGTGTTTCAAATAGCTTCGGCTATCACTTCCTTTTGTCCGGTCGTGATGGTCAAGTGGATTAAGGCGTCCTGTAGTTACCAGTTGCGTTGCTTCTGGGAGTATGGGTTCGAGTCACTTCTGGGGTGTGAGTTTTCAGTCGCATATAGTCCTGGGGACCATTCAGGCTTGTTCGCATTTGTGTTCCTCACGTGTGCCCCAAAAGAATGAGGTGATTTGATAAAATCCTATGCCCAAGATTACCATCCGAGTGCCGGCGGGGAAGTGTTTCAAATAGCTTCGGCTATCACTTCCTTTTGTCCGGTCGTGATGGTCAAGTGGATTAAGGCGTCCTGTAGTTACCAGTTGCGTTGCTTCTGGGAGTATGGGTTCGAGTCACTTCTGGGGTGTGAGTTTTCAGTCGCATATAGTCCTGGGGACCATTCAGGCTTGTTCGCATTTGTGTTCCTCACGTGTGCCCCAAAAGAATGAGGTGATTTGATAAAATGCTATGCCCAAGATTACCATCCGAGTGCCGGCGGGGAAGTGTTTCAAATAGCTTCGGCTATCACTTCCTTTTGTCCGATCGTGATGGTCAAGTGGATTAAGGCGTCCTGTAGTTACCAGTTGCGTTGCTTCTGGGAGTATTGGTTTGAGTCACTTCTGGGGTGTGAGTTTTCAGTCGCATATAGTCCTGGGGACCATTCAGGCTTGTTCGCATTTGTGTTCCTCACGTGTGCCCCAAAAGAATGAGGTGATTTGATAAAATGCTATGCCCAAGATTACCATCCGAGTGCCGGCGGGGAAGTGTTTCAAATAGCTTCGGCTATCACTTCCTTTTGTCCGATCGTGATGGTCAAGTGGATTAAGGCGTCCTGTAGTTACCAGTTGCGTTGCTTCTGGGAGTATGGGTTCGAGTCACTTCTGGGGTGTGAGTTTTCAGTCGCATATAGTCCTGGGGACCATTCAGGCTTGTTCGCATTTGTGTTCCTCACGTGTGCCCCAAAAGAATGAGGTGATTTGATAAAATCCTATGCCCAAGATTACCATCCGAGTGCCGGCGGGGAAGTGTTTCAAATAGCTTCGGCTATCACTTCCTTTTGTCCGGTCGTGATGGTCAAGTGGATTAAGGCGTCCTGTAGTTACCAGTTGCGTTGCTTCTGGGAGTATGGGTTCGAGTCACTTCTGGGGTGTGAGTTTTCAGTCGCATATAGTCCTGGGGACCATTCAGGCTTGTTCGCATTTGTGTTCCTCACGTGTGCCCCAAAAGAATGAGGTGATTTGATAAAATGCTATGCCCAAGATTACCATCCGAGTGCCGGCGGGGAAGTGTTTCAAATAGCTTCGGCAATCACTTCCTTTTGTCCGATCGTGATGGTCAAGTGGATTAAGGCGTCCTGTAGTTACCAGTTGCGTTGCTTCTGGGAGTATTGGTTCGAGTCACTTCTGGGGTGTGAGTTTTCAGTCGCATATAGTCCTGGGGACCATTCAGGCTTGTTCGCATTTGTGTTCCTCACGTGTGCCCCAAAAGAATGAGGTGATTTGATAAAATGCTATGCCCAAGATTACCATCCGAGTGCCGGCGGGGAAGTGTTTCAAATAGCTTCGGCTATCACTTCCTTTTGTCCGGTCGTGATGGTCAAGTGGATTAAGGCGTCCTGTAGTTACCAGTTGCGTTGCTTCTGGGAGTATGGGTTCGAGTCACTTCTGGGGTGTGAGTTTTCAGTCGCATATAGTCCTGGGGACCATTCAGGCTTGTTCGCATTTGTGTTCCTCACGTGTGCCCCAAAAGAATGAGGTGATTTGATAAAATGCTATGCCCAAGATTACCATCCGAGTGCCGGCGGGGAAGTGTTTCAAATAGCTTCGGCTATCACCTCCTTTTGTCCGGTCGTGATGGTCAAGTGGATTAAGGCGTCCTGTAGTTACCAGTTGCGTTGCTTCTGGGAGTATGGGTTCGAGTCACTTCTGGGGTGTGAGTTTTCAGTCGCATATAGTCCTGGGGACCATTCAGGCTTGTTCGCATTTGTGTTCCTCACGTGTGCCCCAAAAGAATGAGGTGATTTGATAAAATGCTATGCTCAAGATTACCATCCGAGTGCCGGCGGGGAAGTGTTTCAAATAGCTTCGGCTATCACTTCCTTTTGTCCGGTCGTGATGGTCAAGTGGATTAAGGCGTCCTGTAGTTACCAGTTGCGTTGCTTCTGGGAGTATGGGTTCGAGTCACTTCTGGGGTGTGAGTTTTCAGTCGCATATAGTCCTGGGGACCATTCAGGCTTGTTCGCATTTGTGTTCCTCACGTGTGCCCCAAAAGAATGAGGTGATTTGATAAAATCCTATGCCCAAGATTACCATCCGAGTGCCGGCGGGGAAGTGTTTCAAATAGCTTCGGCTATCACTTCCTTTTGTCCGGTCGTGATGGTCAAGTGGATTAAGGCGTCCTGTAGTTACCAGTTGCGTTGCTTCTGGGAGTATGGGTTCGAGTCACTTCTGGGGTGTGAGTTTTCAGTCGCATATAGTCCTGGGGACCATTCAGGCTTGTTCGCATTTGTGTTCCTCACGTGTGCCCCAAAAGAATGAGGTGATTTGATAAAATGCTATGCCCAAGATTACCATCCGAGTGCCGGCGGGGAAGTGTTTCAAATAGCTTCGGCTATCACTTCCTTTTGTCCGATAGTGATGGTCAAGTGGATTAAGGCGTCCTGTAGTTACCAGTTGCGTTGCTTCTGGGAGTATTGGTTCGAGTCACTTCTGGGGTGTGAGTTTTCAGTCGCATATAGTCCTGGGGACCATTCAGGCTTGTTCGCATTTGTGTTCCTCACGTGTGCCCCAAAAGAATGAGGTGATTTGATAAAATGCTATGCCCAAGATTACCATCCGAGTGCCGGCGGGGAAGTGTTTCAAATAGCTTCGGCTATCACTTCCTTTTGTCCGGTCGTGATGGTCAAGTGGATTAAGGCGTCCTGTAGTTACCAGTTGCGTTGCTTCTGGGAGTATGGGTTCGAGTCACTTCTGGGGTGTGAGTTTTCAGTCGCATATAGTCCTGGGGACCATTCAGGCTTGTTCGCATTTGTGTTCCTCACGTGTGCCCCAAAAGAATGAGGCGATTTGATAAAATGCTATGCCCAAGATTACCATCCGAGTGCCGGCGGGGAAGTGTTTCAAATAGCTTCGGCTATCACCTCCTTTTGTCCGGTCGTGATGGTCAAGTGGATTAAGGCGTCCTGTAGTTACCAGTTGCGTTGCTTCTGGGAGTATGGGTTCGAGTCACTTCTGGGGTGTGAGTTTTCAGTCGCATATAGTCCTGGGGACCAATCAGGCTTGTTCGCATTTGTGTTCCTCACGTGTGCCCCAAAAGAATGAGGTGATTTGATAAAATGCTATGCCCAAGATTACCATCCGAGTGCCGGCGGGGAAGTGTTTCAAATAGCTTCGGCTATCACTTCCTTTTGTCCGGTCGTGATGGTCAAGTGGATTAAGGCGTCCTGTAGTTACCAGTTGCGTTGCTTCTGGGAGTATGGGTTCGAGTCACTTCTGGGGTGTGAGTTTTCAGTCGCATATAGTCCTGGGGACCATTCAGGCTTGTTCGCATTTGTGTTCCTCACGTGTGCCCCAAAAGAATGAGGTGATTTGATAAAATGCTATGCCCAAGATTACCATCCGAGTGCTGGCGGGGAAGTGTTTCAAATAGCTTCGGCTATCACTTCCTTTTGTCCGGTCGTGATGGTCAAGTGGATTAAGGCGTCCTGTAGTTACCAGTTGCGTTGCTTCTGGGAGTATGGGTTCGAGTCACTTCTGGGGTGTGAGTTTTCAGTCGTCATATATATATATATATATATATATATATATATATATATATATATATATATATATATATATATATATATATATATATATATATATCAGGGACAATTCTGTAACAAATGTTTTAGCATAAAACTTTGTACAGTTTAATAATTTCTTACCGTTTGATGTACCAGGATGATCCTCAAAATATCAATTCACTTAGGGTATATTACATATATATATATATATATATATATATATATATATATATATATATATATATATATATATATATATATATATATATATATATATATATATATATATATATATATATATATATGGGAAAACTCAGTGCCAAATGCTTAATGCACAGACTACCCTATTCCAGTTTATAACTTTTAGACACTCAACCCACCAGGGGACTCGAACACTGGCCAACAAGGTGGCAGTTGCATCAGGGGACAAACTACCCTACTGGAATAGGGTAGTTTGTGCATTAAGCATTTGGCATATATATATATATATATATATATATATATATATATATATATATATATATATATATATATATATATATATATATATATATATATATATATACGGGAAAACTCAGTGCCAAATGCTTAATGCACAGACTATCCTATTCCAGTTTATAACTTTTAGACACTCAACCCACCAGGGGACTCGAACACTGGCCAACAAGGTGGCAGTTGCATCAGGGGACAAACTACCCTACTGGAATAGGGTAGTTTGTGCATTAAGCATTTGGCACTGAGTTTTCCCATATAACAGGAACCGATGAAAGAGCATCAGAGGTCTCACACTATCTCATCGCCTGGGAGAGGATTGGAGTTCTGGTTGGTTAAATACCCCAGAATTCCTACCTCTCTTATGGCTTTGAAGTATGGTGTAGTGGATACAGCATGCAACTGCCACCTTGTTGGCCAGTGTTCGAGTCCCCTGGTGGGTTGAGTGTCTAAAAAGTTTTAAACTTCAGCTACTGGAATATGGTAGTCTGTGCATTAAGCATTTGGCACTGAGTTTTCCCATATAACAGGAACCGATGAAAGAGCATCAGAAGTCCCACACTATCTCATCGCCTGGAGAGGATTGGAGTTCTGGTTGGTTAAATACCCCAGAATTCCTACCTCTCTTATGGCTTTGAAGTATGGTGTAGTCGATACAGCATGCAACTGCCACCTTGTTGGCCAGTGTTCGAGTCCCCTGGTGGGTTGAGTGTCTAAAAAGTTATGAATATATATATATATATATATATATATATATATATATATATATATATATATATATATATCTATATATATATATATATATATATATATATATATATATATATATATATATATATATATATATATTTATATATATATGCGAACAAGCCTGACTAGTTATATATATATATTTATATATATATATATATATATATATATATATATATATATATATATATATATATATATATATATATATTAGTATATTTTGGTAGCAGTCTTTCCTGTAGACATATATTACTAAATATGACCGAAAAAGTAAGATTAATAATTCTAACACGAATTTTCTCAATCTTTCGTACATTTCTTTTCACTGTTGGAGGTAATTCAAAAATAAATTTCATCAACACAAGACAGAACAAGAGGTGGCATTAATAGGGTATTAATTTCATCAACACAAGACAGAACACGAAACAATGGGTATTGAAATGGAAGTGATTGTAGAAAGCCTATTGGTCCATATTTCTTGATGCTTCTATATTGGAGCGGAGTCTTGAGGTGGGTAGAATATAGTTGTGCATTAATTGGCTGTTGATTGCTGGTGTTGACTTCTTAATGTGTAGTGCCTCGCAAACGTCAAGCCGCCTGCTATCGCTGTATCTATCGATGATTTCTGTGTTGTTTACTAGGATTTCTCTGGCGATGGTTTGGTTGTGGGAAGAGATTATATGTTCCTTAATGGAGCCCTGTTGTTTATGCATCGTTAAACGCCTAGAAAGAGATGTTGTTGTATTGCCTATATACTGGGTTTTTGGAGCTTACAGTCCCCAAGTGGGCATTTGAAGGCATAGACAACGTTGGTCTCTTTTAAAGCGTTCTGCTTTAACGAGAGTTAGTCTGGCACCTTGACCTCGATCTATACTAACCAAGTGGACGAGTTAGAAGAGGAGGTCAGTGTACCAGTTACTTGCCCACTCACTCCAGTTGTTTTAGTCATTGACCTTGAGTAAGTTGCAGAGTACTGATCCTAGTTTATCTGGGTATTGTGCGGAAGAGGCTGCTACTGTAGATACATTGGAGGAAAGTATGGGTTTCCCCTTAGGACGATGGAGACCTAAAGGATGAGAGTAGAATTCAACGTGTTGTCCCCAGTGATTATCGTGAGCAAGTCTTGTAAGCTGCACACGATGATCCTATTGGAGGTCACCAAGGTATCACTAGTATGTATCATAAAACATATAAATTCTTCTACTGGCCCAAATTGAAGAAAGATGCAGTCAGGTATTGTCACACCTCTCTAGTATGTCAAACTGTGAGTTAACCCAACCAGACTGTTCCGAGAGCACCATTGCAACCTATTGTTGTGCCAGAGGAGTCTTTTTCACATTTGATTATGGATTGTGTAGGTCCATTTACCCCAGAACTAGATCTGGCAATATGTTTATGTTTACCTTAATGTGAATGACTACTAGATTTCCAAAAGTTTATGCTCAATGTAATATTAAGACTAAAACACTTATAAGGCACTTGGAATGGATTTTCTCATTATTTGATATGTATTGCGTCATTCAGACAGATAATGATGGCAGTTTTTGCTCTGAAGTATTTAACACTTTTGGGGAATCTTTAGGGATCGAGCATAAATTCTCTAGACCGTATCATCCATGTTATAGTCCCTTGACATATGGGTAAGGTTTATGTGCCTTACAGTCGTATTAATTAATTAGTATTTGTGGCATTGCCAATATCAACTGTCAAGAGGTGAAAATAAACGACTGCTTCACAAACACATCATTATACTTCATGAAGAGGTAACAAAGAATAAAAAACATAAACATATAAAATAAACACAGGTAGCCAAGAATAACCAGAACTCTTTACATAAAATAATGCGGTGTAATTACAAATAATAAGCACTGATTATTTGATTAATATTAAATGAATAAAGGTTATTCAAATAATAGTCCAACCAGATAGTTAGGTATGTTACCGATCAATAACAGGCAATATTGAATTATCTCATAATTACAGGTCCACCTCAGACAACTCTACCCACACTACTGGCAAACACAATGCCTACTAAACGTCTCGTCTAAACATTACCAATTAACACCCAAAAGAAAACTCTCAGATGCTCTGCTAGCCGAGAGCAATACTTATAAACATAATTAAAAATTAAAGAATATGAATTTAACTCTAATAAGTTGTAATTAAAAAATGTACATAAAAAAACAAATAATAATTACAGGGGTTTAATCATGGACACTATGTTGATACAAGGCAAACGTCAGTGAAGATTTAAAATATATGGCAGCCCCCTCCCCCTCCCCAACCCCACTAGATGCCACTGTCTCAATTCACATGAATAAATATGCAGTAACAACAAAAATATATATAATACTGGCACACTTCAACATGCTACAGTTAACTCAGACAAAATATTCAGGAAAACAATAAGATGTACTATCAATTTTCAAATAACTGAGGAATGAACTTAGTAACAAAAATGCTTTATCATGGTCCATGTTAGAATGAAGAATAATGATTTGTAACAATCCGCAAAGTCAAGGTGGAGTTGAAAGTTTCCACCAAACTTTAAAACAGATGTTGAATACTAGAGGGGAGAATTTTCCAAGACATTGGGAAGAAATCCTACGTTTTGTCTAATTTGCAGCAAGGGAAGGGCTGCAAACTACCCTGAATCGTTCACCTTTTGATCCTGTTTTTGGACACCAGGTAAGAGATCCGATATAAATGCTTCATGAGAAAATGCTTAGGAATGTGTTAGTTAGGCAGATCGCAGATCCCTGAATGATGTGAGAAGTAAACTGTGTTGTACGAAAGAGTTGGCTTTACAGTATTTGTGAGAAGTTCCGTAGGTGATGAAGCAGCGACGTGATAAGAAATTCAAAGCAAAACTCAGGACTTTAAAGATTGGTGATGTGGTGTTAGTATTAAAACCTCGTATTGGGACTTCCATGTCTCACAAGTTTGAGGGATCGTACAAAGTTATTGAGAGACTGGGGAATCTTTCATATAAAGTGTGTAATACACAGCATTCCATACAGTCTATGACTGTGCACTTAAACCGGTTGAAGGCTTATTGCTGGCCAAATATTGTGGATTCTTTTCATCATGGAGAGTTAACACTTAAGGAAGAACTTAGTGTGGGGAAAATGTTAATTCATCTTGTTTCAATTTCAGTTCCAGAGAAGAGATGCTATGTTATTTGTAGGATGAGAAGCATGATGTTCAGGTTACAATATTGAAACTGGTGGAAGGCCTTGTGATCAGTGTATAACATTCCTCAGAATATTGTAACTGGTGGAAGGTTTTGTGGTCAGTGTATAACATTCCTCGGAATATTGTAACTGGTGGAAAGCCTTGTGGTCAGTGTATAACATTCCTCAGAATATTGTAACTGGTGGAAGGCCTTGTGGTCAGTGTATAACATTCCTCGGAACTTTGTAACTGGTGGAAGGCCTTGTGGTCAGTGTATAACATTCCTCGGAACATTGTAACTGATGGAAGGCACTGTGTTCGGTGTATAAAGGAAAAAAAATGATAACGGTTAATAAGATGATTCTGGAAAAATTCTCCAGTGAAGGAAACTTCGTTCACTGAAAGTTTCAGTTATATTGACTGTGAGAATAATATGAAAGTGATTTTATGGCTGGCCTATAATGCAAGGAACCATATGATGACTTAACCTGTTAAATGGTCAACTGGAAAGCAATATACCTGAAAGGAATGTCACTATCCAATGCTGTCAATCTACCCTATGAATTGGAAAGAGGAATGCAAAAAAATGATAAACTTGCAGTTATTTGCTTCATGATCTCTCCAGTGATATCTTGAACTTTACTCATGATGTTGTTGGCTGAGTCTCCCAGGTGAACGGGACCTGCTGTTGTACCTGCCGCTGTGGTCATCATAATATCCAGGGCCTTCCTGATGGTCTCCTGCACCTGTCATTACGAACACAAACATTAATACTGAAGGTTGAGAACACTGAATACTCACCACAGTGTACAGAAACTCCAAGATGAAAGTAGATTTCATTATAAGAAAATATTTCACTTGTTGGAGCAAATTGTTCTCGTATTATAAAGTGTAATTTGATCTTGGTGGTTCTCTGCATCAAGTGTTTATACACTGACAAAACTATACTCAGTTGAGTGAGAACTATGTGACCTTCAGTACATACCTTCACTGAGGTGTGCACAGTGTTGACATCCGGGAAGAGAGCCTGGCACTTCTGGGACCAATGTTGTACCTCCACATTGCACTTCTCAGCTGCGTCTATGATTGTGTCGGCGTTGTCTATAGCGTTGACTGTGTCAAGGTTCACCAACATGGCCTGCAGCCGAGTCTTCTCTTCCTCTCCCCGTGATGTCATAGTCACCACGCAGTCATCCTCCTGTTCTAAGAGCTTCATTACGGCCTTGTTCTGCTCTACCAGTCTCTCCTGGAGTTGAAGGTGTCGAGTCTTCCAGTCATTTAGCTGTCCCCGGTATTCACCCAGTTGGGACAGTACCTCCTCACACTCAATAATGACGCTGCTGATGCTGCTCTTCTGCTCCTTCACCACAGAACGCAACTTCTTCCTGGCGACTCCAGTTTGAGATCCCATTGCCATAAGCTCGTCGTGTTTTAGTTTCCTAACAAAGGCCTCCATACCATAATTTATAGGGAACCGAGAAGCAGCCGGGGCACTGTGCTGGGTGCGGCAAATGGGACACGCCAGCTGACCATTCTTAATAGCTTTGTTAACACACTGGGAGCAGAATTTGTGCCCACACGGCAGTGAGCGAGGCCGTACATCATCATCAAAACTGATAAGACAGACTGAACACTCCTCTGGCTTGTGGTAATCCTGTGGAAAATAGGGCATAGTTACGTTGATGTGTAAATAGATATTGGTATTGCATTTACAAATAAATGCTTTATAGCATTCTAGACCGGGTACCTGGCTGTGTCAGGGTTCTTCTCTACCTCCCCTCCTCACCTCTAGTAGTGTGTGTGAGGTCAGATAGCATTAAGAGAGTTATAACGCAATGAGACTCCGGCTGTTTTTAAGGGAGTTTTCTTTTTTGGGCTCATCCACCTGCTCCCGGTTAACACGCCTAGCTCATGGTTATTCCGAACAGCCACAGGTTACTGAGAACACCCGTTATTAATGCCCTCACCTTCACTAGATAGTGACAACACCATCACTAACACATTGACTGGGTAAAGACAACACCATCATTAATGCCCTCATCATTACTGGGTAAAGACAACACCATCATTAATGCCCTCATCATGACTGGGTAAAGACAACACCATCATTAATGCCCTCACCATGACTGGGTAAAGACAACCATCATTAATGCCCTCATCATGACTGGGTAAAGACAACCATCATTAATGCCCTCACCATGACTGGGTAAAGACAACCATCATTAATGCCCTCATCATGACTGGGTAAAGACAACACCATCATTAATGCCCTCACCATGACTGGGTAAAGACAACACCATCATTAATGCCCTCACCATGACTGGGTAATGACAACCATCATTAATGCCCTCACCATGACTGGGTAATGACAACCATCATTAATGCCCTCATCATGACTGGGTAAAGACAACACCATCATTAATGCCCTCATCATGACTGGGTAAAGACAACACCATCATTAATGCCCTCACCATGACTGGGTAATGACAACCATCATTAATGCTCTCATCATGACTGGGTAAAGACAACACCATCATTAATGCTCTCATCATGACTGGGTAAAGACAACACCATCATTAATGCCCTCACCATGACTGGGTAAAGACAACCATCATTAATGCCCTCATCATGACTGGGTAAAGACAACACCATCATTAATGCCCTCACCATGACTGGGTAAAGACAACCATCATTAATGCCCTCATCATGACTGGGTAAAGACAACACCATCATTAATGCCCTCATCATGACTGGGTAAAGACAACCATCATTAATGCCCTCAGTAGATTATTTGGTGACAGATAGAGCCACCTATGTAGGGTAATCAGATAAGAAAATCAGAAGCGGGGAGCCACATAGTGCCACTCCATATTAGGTCACCCAAGGTGTGAGTGGTAGCAGTCGAAAAAACAGTGAAGATAGGTATCTATTATGTGCCACTATGATCATGTTCATTTACAGTAAAGTAGCTACCTATGAAGGGTAATCAGATAAGAAAATCAGAGGCGGGGTGCCACTTAGAGCCACCCCATATTAGGTCGCCCAAGGTGTGGGGCAGCAACAATCGTAAAATAGTGAAGATAGGTATCTATTATGTGTCGCTATGTTCATGCTCATGTTCATTTATACAGAAAAGTATGACAGTATATTTGTATAATAAACACTCAGGTGAGCGGTAGTTACCCCCCCCCCCCCCTATGGGACAGGTGTAAAAACAGGATCCTCGCAGTAGGGGCGGTCCCCCCTCACCAGCCCTCCTCATACTTGATGACCTTGAGTGTACCGTAAGAGGGACCAGCCTCCCTTAGTTGTTTTTAAGTTGGATATATTTTAAGCCTCTATACTTAAAGAAGGAGAAAAAGAAATAATCCTGATGATTTATAGATTATATTATCAAAGTACATAGGGTTAAACATAGTCGTATTGTAGGTCATCTCCCCCCACATAATATTTATTAACAAGACCTCTCCTTCTCGCCCACAAGTCCGTTGTGGGGTCTTCCTCCCCCTCCTCCTGGGACGAAGATGATGACTCATCATCTCCCAGAGAGTGAATGGGATGTAGTGCGCCTCCCTCAGGTGACTGACTGCTGACGTCATAGGGTTCACTCTCGCTGGTGGGGTGTTGTCCTTCCTCTCCTTGTGGTTCAATGACGTCACCACCTTCACTCTCGGTGGACATTCCTTGGGCTGAGGTGTTGGGGTGGGGCTCGGATGGTATGTCTGGGTGACCATACGCTAGGCTAGTGTATTTATTTAGGTAAAAGCGCTTATCATCAAATGCACTTAAACCCCTCTTAGTATTGAATGTGGTTGCCATCTGCCCCCCTATGTTTCTTATTTGTGAGTAATTAAAAGTATTTACTACACCATTACTGTGAAGGGTCTCTTTAAAGTGGTTATGTGTTAAAGATCTTTGCACAGCTCGGGGAATACCCTTAGCGGTGATGGAATTTTTATTGTCAAGCAAAGCACACTATACATTTTGGGCTTGAGTGCCACAACTTCAAGGATGTGTTTATCTGACACCTCTGACTTTAACAGCCCTAAAACACCCTTTTTAGAAGGATCATACAAGGGTGAGTTTCAGGAAAATTACTCGTATCCATCCACAAACTAAGGGGTTCTTTCCCCATCTCATTAAAGACATCTTCAGCTAGTAAGGTGAAAATGAAACTGTCTGTATCACTATACACCAGTTGTACCCTATCTGAATAGTGGTTCTTAAGTACCCTGTACCAAAAATGGTACAAGCTGTATTTTGCTAGCTCAAGAATCTGGAACCCAATGTAATTAGGATGAGTAATTTTAATGAATGGTCTGGAACTGACAGACAATAATTTATTGTCGCCTAAATGCACCATTCGTTTAAAGCGGGGATTCTTCACCTCTCGTAAAAAGGCCCTAGCTGAAGTCACTAGTTTGGTGTCAATGGCATAACGAGCTGGATTCAGTAGCGTTTTACCAAAAACACTGTTCGTCAGTAATTTGAAGAGTGTTTTCCTATCATTACTGCTGGAGGCATTTCTATTGTTAACGTTGGTGTTAACAAATTCTGCCATAAAATCTGACTGGTGGAACTCGTAAATTGCATGTATTGTTTCCACTTCAAGTCCTATCTCAATAAATAGTTGTAAAAGGTGAAGAGATATGAAATAATGTTTTTTGGGGAGATGATCTCCAACCAGTTTGATGTTTTTTGGGGGGAGGTGTGTGATGTTATTTGTTTCCAGAAGTCCCCTACTAAATGGTGAGATATCCTCCATACTTATTCCCCTATGGTGTAAACAAAGGGGCAGATCGTCTGTTAGTCTAGCTATTTCGGGTCTTAAAAGTTTGGTGTCAATTAAGAGCCAGTACCCTTTGTTAGAAGAGAAAGGCTGTTCTGTCATTATCTTCCCCCCGCTAATGAAGGAGTTCATCTCATCAGATGATAGTCTCCTTAGTCCCCCATGGGGCAATTTCCTAGTCATACAACTCCCATAGAGGCTGTTAAAGTCGAGATAAAGTAAGAATGAAGACCTATCCTCCTGGGGGTTAAAAGATGGGTTGACATAGCGGTTGTTAGCTCTGACATAACTCCTAACTGCAGTTGTAAAACCCCCTCGTATGTTTTGTGATAAGAGATTGTGCAACGTCACATCTGCACTTAACTCCAACGATATTCTACTACTTTTCAGGAAGCAGTCGTAGGAGTACCCTGGGAGGCTGCAATAGTGTGTCAATTCTAAAGAATATATATCATTTAGAATTGCCCTGTGGTGTGTAAAAATGTCAGCCAGTAATCCTACATCACACCTCAAATAAATGAGGAGGTAGTCTTTTAATGTCCTACACCCTGTAGCCTCCCATACTAATTTAGAATGTCTATATTCGTCCAAAGTTATACCTGATTTGTTTAGGGAGCTGTAGAACATTTCAATAGGAGGGAGTGTTGTGTCATTAAAGCAGCTGATTTTTGTGGTATATTCATAAGGGAAAAACTGCTTACCCTTTAAGAGTAGGTGGTGACTCTTTTTGGGCAAACCCTCTATCATTGAGTGAGTGAATGTTAAGGGGCTGGCTGAATCAATGTGGGTCTTTGCTAGGGATGAAAGACTACCTGTAATAAAAGCCAGTGAATCAAGAAATTTAAGCTTCCCTATTTCCACCTTAAGATATTTCGTCCCCTGTCTCATGAGGATATTGCTCTTAATATTTGAATCCATGGTAAACTCCCTCAAAATTAAGCCCATGTCATAAGACATATTATGGGCAATTAGAACTAAACTCTCCAGAGCATTCTTGTGGCGGAGGTTGCAGTAATTACATAGAGCTCCAATATAATTGAGCTTTTCCCTAAGGTGATCATGATGTTGAACCTTGAAATTGGAGGGGGTAAATACCTGCTCACAAAACTGGCAGTGAGTCTGTCTCCTAAAATGGATCATATCCTCAAGAGACATGTCTATTTCATAATGGTGGAGGGTAGATCTGATAATTTCCCATTTGGTAGCAACTCGCTGCATGAAATGAGTAACACTGTCCCCCCCAAAATAAGTAAATTTATCAACGACAGTGTGGTTCCTATCAACAATTATATAGCTGTATGCTATAGGTCTATGTATGGCTGTAACAGAACCTAGACAATCCTCAGTGCTTAGGACACACTCGAAATCAAAATAGCCCACATGGGAAGGGGCATAACCTTTCCCCGTATTTTTAAAATGGAGTGTGTCCCCAGGCTGAGGGTAAATAATTTTCTGAGTGATGTCGCAGGAAGAAGAGTGATTTGTTAGCTCAGACGAATTTTGATATTCTGAGAGACAGTTTCTACAGAAGACTGTCTTTCGTTTGTGGCTGCGAGTAAAGTTCCGAAGGAACTTATCGAACTCTTTTATCAAGGTCACATGAGATTCCCCCAATAACAATAAAGGAACTATGATCGAGTACTGTCTGCTACCACGACGACAAAGAGAGACGTGATAGACGCCATCTGTATGTTTGTGTATTGAATACAAAAAAATGGATAGTTTATTTCTATTCTCCAATTTAGAGATATCCTCCCAAGACAGAGGGAAGGATAAATTGTCGTATTTGACCATTTTCCTAACCCTAGAGTGAGACTCTACAAGTCTCCCTATACGTCTCCACTTCCACCCTTGTTGTGACGCCAGAAAAGCAGCAATGCACTGAATAATACATGTTTTATTGTTACCAGCCGGGTTTGGGTTGAAGACCTCATGCCGTCCCCTTAGAAATGGGGGATAAGGGACATAATCCCCCAAAACTGACCTTACACTTGCATTACAGATGACGATTTTGAGGAAATCGACATTATATAATATGAAACCACTCCCCTCTGTTTCTGAAAGGAGATCTTCCAGTCGTGTAATCATATAAGCCACCCAGCTATCAATAAGATTACCCACATCCTCAAGAGTTACCAGTCTAGCGGGTGTTGTTATGAAGTGTTCTCTAAAGTCATCATCTTCCGTGAGTCGTTGTTTCAAAAGTGTTACCTTTACCTCGAGGAGGATTTTTAATGATGAAGTAAAATTGCCATGTCCCCCAAGAGAATTCATGTAATTCTCTATTTCAGATATGTAATAGTCCCTAAAGTTGCTTAGGAGTCCTATAGGGTCTGTGGCGAAGGCTGAGGGGATGGAATATTCCAGCCTAGTAAAGAGATTCCCCAGAGCCCCCACCCTATTAATTAAGTGTGGAGTGTCTATAGCATCCTCCTCATCTGGGGAATTTTCATCACTATTTAGGGCATTAAGTCTATTGATGACAGGGGGTCTAAGACCACTAGGGCCCGGCTGAGAGATGTCACCCCTATCACCATCATCACCATCATCATCATCACTCATCGCTTCCTCTCCCCCCTCCCCTCCACCTAAGGGGTTATTGTCACGCTGTGCTTTGTCATGTTCCTCCCCTACCTGCCTCTGAATCGCTCCTGGAATGGAATAATAATAAATAATAATAATAATAATAATAATAATAATAATAATAATAATAATAATAATAATAATAAAAAGGCAACACCCTCTCACTAATCCCCATGACATAAGTTCTCAAAAAAAGATTCTTAAGAGAAATAAAGGTGGAGGGTTTATTCACTCACCACGGGGGCATGTTTGTAGATGTTCAGAGGTCAAGTCCTCACACACAGAGGTCCCACAATTATCACAAGGGGAAGTGTGGTGAGGTCTCAAGGATGTATTTCCACACAAAAAGCACAAGAAGCCATCCTCTCTGGAAGGGAGGGTGGGCTGGCGACGTTTACCTAATGAAGGAAATAGTGTATAATTTATATACACTCTCTCTCCCACACTCATGGAGAAGGGGAAAACCCTTCTTAATATTTTTTTTATTTGATATAAGTGAATAAATAAATATATAAAATACGGTCATACCTCCAGCACAGGTTCTCCTGTGTTCACCACTAGACTGTACACATACAGTTTCTCCGCAGAAGAAACATGTGTAACACCTATGAACGAAGAGATGTGATGACCCCCATCCACAAATTCTACAAATATCACCAACTCGAGACATAACGATCACGCTTACCTAAAATAAATAAATAAATAAATAAATATATATATATATATATATATATATATATATATATATATATATATATATATATCCCCCCAGCACTCAAATCACTCCACTTCTCATTCCTGCCCCTACTTATCTATATAAATATATATATATATATATATATATATATATATATATATATATATATAATATATTTATATTTATATATATATATATATATATATATATATATATATATATATATATATATATAACCCTTATATGAAATAGATACTAATTTACTTACATCTCGGGCTAGACGGGGAGGAGAGTGGATGGTTTGGTCACAATTCAATAATACATGATGTGGGGGAGGTGTAGCGTCCTTTTATTGACTCGGAAACGTGGGGGGCAACGTTGCCACATACAACACCTCTCAGTCCTTTTGTAAGAGAAGGGTTAGGCCTGCTGTAGAAAACTTTTTTTTTTTTTTTCTCTCTCTCTCTCTCGTCTGGAGGTCATCACTAGGGGACTTCTACTTCAAAAAAACATCAGGAGGACTGGCTATGTCCTGAGGGGGACACATCCCTTGATGGGTGAATACACTCACACTCACACACACCACACACACTCTCACACACACACACTCTCACACACTCTCACACACACACACACACACACACACACACACACACACACACACACACACACACACACACTCAATATATATATATATATATATATATATGAATATATAAGCGACCACTCCATAGGTAATTGAACCATTTATGGGGAAAATATGGAGGAGTGTGCGTCTGTCACAGACGAGCAACTTAATATTTTCCACCACCCAGCAAGAATATTTGTAGCTGGATTCAGTAATTCTGGGAAAACGACCCTAGTGGGGAATTTATGTGTTAAATACCACGGAAAATTCTCAAAAATTTTAGTGTCATCTGCAAATAATACAGAACAACCTCTTTCAAACATTCCCTCTCTGCGAAACAAGGTTACTGTCTCCCAGGATCTGATTAACCCACTAGAGTATAAAGATCCTTTTTCAAATGAGTCAGTTTTGTATATAATTGATGACTTATACCTGGAAGCCATACAGAGTCCAATTATAGCCAATATCTTCACAAGAGGGAGACACGGTAATATTTCCGTAATTCTAATTAGTCAAAATTTGTTTCCCCAGGGGAAATACGCCAGGACAATAACTCTGAATTGTAGTCATTATATATTAATGAAGCAGAGAGACATAAGCCAACTTGAAATTTTAAGTGGACAGTTATATGGGCGAAAAACAACTAGTAGTTTCGTTGAAATATACCGTCGGGCAATATCCCAGAACAAGTATGGTTACTTATTGGTCGATCTGACGGTTCCTGAGGCATTACAACTACGAACGAGCATCACCAACGAAGACCACTGTGAAATTGTGTATCAAATGTAATCATCAACGACAACAAAAAAAAAAAAATGTCTCTAACGACACAGAAACGAACAATTCTCACCAGTATCTATAATGACATTTCTAGCCCAGGTGGTTTCACAGGGTCAATTCAAAAATTGTATAAGGCTGCCAGACTTAAAGACCCCAACATTAGTGTTGCAGATGTGAAGGAATTTCTCCATGGGGAGCGATCTTACACATTACATAGAGGAAATTTAGTTAGGTTCCCCCGACGGAAAATATTAGCCCCTAAACCTCGTACCATAATTGCCTGTGACCTAGGGGACTTTTGTAGTTACAAAAATACAATAATGGTGTTAAATATATTTTAATTTGTATCGATGTTTATTCCCGCCTAATGCAGACTCAAACTTTAAAAACAAAAAATTCGAGTGAAGTGTTAGTCGCTCTGAAGAAGATATTAGAGGAAACGCCTCAGTTTCTCGGTGTAAGGCGGATATTCACTGACCGAGGTAGAGAATTTTACAACAAGTCAGTTCAAAATTATTTTAATAAGAAAAATATTAAATTATATAGTGTATTTTCGGAAATGAAATCTAGCATAGTGGAGCGAGCCATCAGAACTTTAAAACATAAACTGTATCATTATATGACTCAAGCTAATTCATTAAAATACACCCACATCCTCCCTAAAGTTGTGGACGTGTACAACCACACTTTCCACAGGATGCTAAAAAATACTCCTCATGCCATTCATAAGTTGCAAAATATTGAAGATATACGAAGACAGTTTAAGGTCATGTATTTAAACAATGACTCCTCCATAACTGCCATCAGTCCACGGCTGCACCTTGGACAGCATGTGCGATTGGCAAAGCGCAGGAATATATTTCACAAAGGCTTTTGGCACCAAAATACAGAAGAAATATTTGTAGTGTCACATATTGACAGAACACATCCAATCCCGACATATAAAATCAAAGATTTAAACAACGAGACGATCAGTGGCATGTTTTATGAGCAGGAATTGATTGCAACATCCCTTCCAGACTATTTTCCTGTAACGGTATTACAGTCTAGGAAAACATCGAAAGGACACAGAGAATATTTCGTCAAGTGGAGAGGGTACCCAGATTCTGCAATAGCTGGATTAAAGCTCAAGACATCGTCAAATTTAACAAAAAATGACAGTTCAAGAGGACTCTCTCGTAGAGAAACATCATCAGTTGTTATTTTTATTAAACAATTTATCACCCAAGAAGCGGAATAAACTAATCAAGGCTTTAAAAACGGCAGGAAATTGAATCAATTTGTGAAATTTTTGCCAATTTTCTGAAACGAAACATCCCAGTTCAACCTCAGATAATTAATGGCTTACAGAGATATCAGAACGACATACGATCTGTAGCGCGTAAGAAAACTCCCTTATACAAAAAGAAGCTCATACTGACCTCCAGACGTGGTGGGGCGATATTAGCAGCTCTGCTACCTTTGGCTGTATCGTTAATTTCCTCCCTAATAAGGTAATTGCGTAAATAAGTAACGAGAGAATAAAAATGGTGAAAGAATATTGCCTGGTACCACGATTCATAGCTGAAAAATATTTATTTAATAAAAAACAAGAACTCACCATCACCTCCTAATGCTGTGGGTCTGCCTCCCCCGGTGGTGATGGTAGTGAAAGTATGTCCTTCTCTTTAAAAAACGAATCCACCCAAGTAATAATATTGGGGGAGCCCGTAACCTACCCACCTGCGACTCTGGTAGGGGTGATGGGGGGGGGGGGGTGGGGGAAGAGGACACTCCTTCCTCCCACCTGACAACAACGGGCTGTGGGCGGTGTTGCCGTAGTAGCACCTCCAGACGGGCGGGGCTGGTCACACACCCTTTAAATGACATTGGGGCCCCCGGCGACCGTCGCCCGCCGCCACCCTTAAAAAGAAAAAAAAAAAACGCGGGCTGCCCGGCGCGACCATCGCCTTTTAAAAAAAAAAATAAATAAAAAAAGGGACATTCCATCCTCCCGCCCGAAGTGCAAGTAATTGTTGCTGGCCACACTCCACATAAAGCCACCATCACACCCCAAAAATCCAAGTCTGGACAACTTAATAAATGTGAATTTTAAAATTGAGGAAATTCCTCATGTCAAAGCATTATTGAACATGTTTGGACAAAACAGCCAACAGGTGATGTGGGATAGTCGCGGAAATTTATTAAAGCCTGTACAAAATTTAAATATTTTAGATATAATTAAAACTCTAGCCTTCACAAAGGGGCAATTTAGGGCAAGTGACAAGGAAGATGTAAGGGTTTTACTGAGGGTGGCTGGCATAGACCCAACCCTCATACGTAATTATCGCGCTAGATCTCAGTTAAAAGGGGGGAGGGGTCTCCTATGGATACCCCTCCCCCCTTTTAACTGAGATCTAGCGCGATAATTACGTATGAGGGTTGGGTCTATGCCAGCCACCCTCAGTAAAACCCTTACATCTTCCTTGTCACTTGCCCTAAATTGCCCCTTTGTGAAGGCTAGAGTTTTAATTATATCTAAAATATTTAAATTTTGTACAGGCTTTAATAAATTTCCGCGACTATCCCACATCACCTGTTGGCTGTTTTGTCCAAACATGTTCAATAATGCTTTGACATGAGGAATTTCCTCAATTTTAAAATTCACATTTATTAAGTTGTCCAGACTTGGATTTTGGGGTGTGATGGTGGCTTTATGTGGAGTGTGGCCAGCAACAATTACTTGCACTTCGGGCGGGAGGATGGAATGTCCCCTTTTTTTATTTATTTTTTTTTTTAAAAGGCGATGGTCGCGCCGGGCAGCCCGCGTTTTTTTTTTTCTTTTTAAGGGTGGCGGCGGGCGACGGTCGCCGGGGGCCCCAATGTCATTTAAAGGGTGTGTGACCAGCCCCGCCCGTCTGGAGGTGCTACTACGGCAACACCGCCCACAGCCCGTTGTTGTCAGGTGGGAGGAAGGAGTGTCCTCTTCCCCCACCCCCCCATCACCCCTACCAGAGTCGCAGGTGGGTAGGTTACGGGCTCCCCCAATATTATTACTTGGGGTGGATTCGTTTTTTAAAGAGAAGGACATACTTTCACTACCATCACCACCGGGGGAGGGCAGACCCACAGCATTAGGAGGTGATGGTGAGTTCTTGTTTTTATTAAATAAATATTTTTCAGCTATGAATCGTGGTACCAGGCAATATTCTTTCACCATTTTATTCTCTCGTTACTTATTTACGCAATTACCTTATTAGGGAGGAAATTAACGATACAGCCAAAGGTAGCAGAGCTGCTAATATCGCCCCACCACGTCTGGAGGTCAGTATGAGCTTCTTTTTGTATAAGGGAGTTTTCTTACGCGCTACAGATCGTATGTCGTTCTGATATCTCTGTAAGCCATTAATTATCTGAGGTTGAACTGGGATGTTTCGTTTCAGAAAATTGGCAAAAATTTCACAAATTGATTCAATTTCCTGCCGTTTTAAAGCCTTGATTAGTTTATTCCGCTTCTTGGGTGATAAATTGTTTAATAAAAATAACAACTGATGATGTTTCTCTACGAGAGAGTCCTCTTGAACTGTCATTTTTTGTTAAATTTGACGATGTCTTGAGCTTTAATCCAGCTATTGGCAGAATCTGGGTACCCTCTCCACTTGACGAAATATTCTCTGTGTCCTTTCGATGTTTTCCTAGACTGTAATACCGTTACAGGAAAATAGTCTGGAAGGGATGTTGCAATCAATTCCTGCTCATAAAACATGCCACTGATCGTCTCGTTGTTTAAATCTTTGATTTTATATGTCGGGATTGGATGTGTTCTGTCAATATGTGACACTACAAATATTTCTTCTGTATTTTGGTGCCAAAAGCCTTTGTGAAATATATTCCTGCGCTTTGCCAATCGCACATGCTGTCCAAGGTGCAGCCGTGGACTGATGGCAGTTATGGAGGAGTCATTGTTTAAATACATGACCTTAAACTGTCTTCGTATATCTTCAATATTTTGCAACTTATGAATGGCATGAGGAGTATTTTTTAGCATCCTGTGGAAAGTGTGGTTGTACACGTCCACAACTTTAGGGAGGATGTGGGTGTATTTTAATGAATTAGCTTGAGTCATATAATGATACAGTTTATGTTTTAAAGTTCTGATGGCTCGCTCCACTATGCTAGATTTCATTTCCGAAAATACACTATATAATTTAATATTTTTCTTATTAAAATAATTTTGAACTGACTTGTTGTAAAATTCTCTACCTCGGTCAGTGAATATCCGCCTTACACCGAGAAACTGAGGCGTTTCCTCTAATATCTTCTTCAGAGCGACTAACACTTCACTCGAATTTTTTGTTTTTAAAGTTTGAGTCTGCATTAGGCGGGAATAAACATCGATACAAATTAAAATATATTTAACACCATTATTGTATTTTTGTAAACTACAAAAGTCCCCTAGGTCACAGGCAATTATGGTACGAGGTTTAGGGGCTAATATTTTCCGTCGGGGGAACCTAACTAAATTTCCTCTATGTAATGTGTAAGATCGCTCCCCATGGAGAAATTCCTTCACATCTGCAACACTAATGTTGGGGTCTTTAAGTCTGGCAGCCTTATACAATTTTTGAATTGACCCTGTGAAACCACCTGGGCTAGAAATGTCATTATAGATACTGGTGAGAATTGTTCGTTTCTGTGTCGTTAGAGACATTTTTTTTTTTTTGTTGTCGTTGATGATTACATTTGATACACAATTTCACAGTGGTCTTCGTTGGTGATGCTCGTTCGTAGTTGTAATGCCTCAGGAACCGTCAGATCGACCAATAAGTAACCATACTTGTTCTGGGATATTGCCCGACGGTATATTTCAACGAAACTACTAGTTGTTTTTCGCCCATATAACTGTCCACTTAAAATTTCAAGTTGGCTTATGTCTCTCTGCTTCATTAATATATAATGACTACAATTCAGAGTTATTGTCCTGGCGTATTTCCCCTGGGGAAACAAATTTTGACTAATTAGAATTACGGAAATATTACCGTGTCTCCCTCTTGTGAAGATATTGGCTATAATTGGACTCTGTATGGCTTCCAGGTATAAGTCATCAATTATATACAAAACTGACTCATTTGAAAAAGGATCTTTATACTCTAGTGGGTTAATCAGATCCTGGGAGACAGTAACCTTGTTTCGCAGAGAGGGAATGTTTGAAAGAGGTTGTTCTGTATTATTTGCAGATGACACTAAAATTTTTGAGAATTTTCCGTGGTATTTAACACATAAATTCCCCACTAGGGTCGTTTTCCCAGAATTACTGAATCCAGCTACAAATATTCTTGCTGGGTGGTGGAAAATATTAAGTTGCTCGTCTGTGACAGACGCACACTCCTCCATATTTTCCCCATAAATGGTTCAATTACCTATGGAGTGGTCGCTTATATATTCATATATATATATATATATATATATATATTGAGTGTGTGTGTGTGTGTGTGTGTGTGTGTGTGTGTGTGTGTGTGTGTGTGTGTGTGTGTGAGAGTGTGTGAGAGTGTGTGTGTGTGAGAGTGTGTGTGTGTGTGTGAGTGTGAGTGTATTCACCCATCAAGGGATGTGTCCCCCTCAGGACATAGCCAGTCCTCCTGATGTTTTTTTGAAGTAGAAGTCCCCTAGTGATGACCTCCAGACGAGAGAGAGAGAGAGAAAAAAAAAAAAAAAGTTTTCTACAGCAGGCCTAACCCTTCTCTTACAAAAGGACTGAGAGGTGTTGTATGTGGCAACGTTGCCCCCCACGTTTCCGAGTCAATAAAAGGACGCTACACCTCCCCCACATCATGTATTATTGAATTGTGACCAAACCATCCACTCTCCTCCCCGTCTAGCCCGAGATGTAAGTAAATTAGTATCTATTTCATATAAGGGTTATATATATATATATATATATATATATATATATATATATATATATATATATATAAATATAAATATATTATATATATATATATATATATATATATATATATATATATATATATATTTATATAGATAAGTAGGGGCAGGAATGAGAAGTGGAGTGATTTGAGTGCTGGGGGGATATATATATATATATATATATATATATATATATATATATATATATATATATATATATTTATTTATTTATTTATTTATTTTAGGTAAGCGTGATCGTTATGTCTCGAGTTGGTGATATTTGTAGAATTTGTGGATGGGGGTCATCACATCTCTTCGTTCATAGGTGTTACACATGTTTCTTCTGCGGAGAAACTGTATGTGTACAGTCTAGTGGTGAACACAGGAGAACCTGTGCTGGAGGTATGACCGTATTTTATATATTTATTTATTCACTTATATCAAATAAAAAAAATATTAAGAAGGGTTTTCCCCTTCTCCATGAGTGTGGGAGAGAGAGTGTATATAAATTATACACTATTTCCTTCATTAGGTAAACGTCGCCAGCCCACCCTCCCTTCCAGAGAGGATGGCTTCTTGTGCTTTTTGTGTGGAAATACATCCTTGAGACCTCACCACACTTCCCCTTGTGATAATTGTGGGACCTCTGTGTGTGAGGACTTGACCTCTGAACATCTACAAACATGCCCCCGTGGTGAGTGAATAAACCCTCCACCTTTATTTCTCTTAAGAATCTTTTTTTGAGAACTTATGTCATGGGGATTAGTGAGAGGGTGTTGCCTTTTTATTATTATTATTATTATTATTATTATTATTATTATTATTATTATTATTATTATTATTTATTATTATTCCATTCCAGGAGCGATTCAGAGGCAGGTAGGGGAGGAACATGACAAAGCACAGCGTGACAATAACCCCTTAGGTGGAGGGGAGGGGGGAGAGGAAGCGATGAGTGATGATGATGATGGTGATGATGGTGATAGGGGTGACATCTCTCAGCCGGGCCCTAGTGGTCTTAGACCCCCTGTCATCAATAGACTTAATGCCCTAAATAGTGATGAAAATTCCCCAGATGAGGAGGATGCTATAGACACTCCACACTTAATTAATAGGGTGGGGGCTCTGGGGAATCTCTTTACTAGGCTGGAATATTCCATCCCCTCAGCCTTCGCCACAGACCCTATAGGACTCCTAAGCAACTTTAGGGACTATTACATATCTGAAATAGAGAATTACATGAATTCTCTTGGGGGACATGGCAATTTTACTTCATCATTAAAAATCCTCCTCGAGGTAAAGGTAACACTTTTGAAACAACGACTCACGGAAGATGATGACTTTAGAGAACACTTCATAACAACACCCGCTAGACTGGTAACTCTTGAGGATGTGGGTAATCTTATTGATAGCTGGGTGGCTTATATGATTACACGACTGGAAGATCTCCTTTCAGAAACAGAGGGGAGTGGTTTCATATTATATAATGTCGATTTCCTCAAAATCGTCATCTGTAATGCAAGTGTAAGGTCAGTTTTGGGGGATTATGTCCCTTATCCCCCATTTCTAAGGGGACGGCATGAGGTCTTCAACCCAAACCCGGCTGGTAACAATAAAACATGTATTATTCAGTGCATTGCTGCTTTTCTGGCGTCACAACAAGGGTGGAAGTGGAGACGTATAGGGAGACTTGTAGAGTCTCACTCTAGGGTTAGGAAAATGGTCAAATACGACAATTTATCCTTCCCTCTGTCTTGGGAGGATATCTCTAAATTGGAGAATAGAAATAAACTATCCATTTTTTTGTATTCAATACACAAACATACAGATGGCGTCTATCACGTCTCTCTTTGTCGTCGTGGTAGCAGACAGTACTCGATCATAGTTCCTTTATTGTTATTGGGGGAATCTCATGTGACCTTGATAAAAGAGTTCGATAAGTTCCTTCGGAACTTTACTCGCAGCCACAAACGAAAGACAGTCTTCTGTAGAAACTGTCTCTCAGAATATCAAAATTCGTCTGAGCTAACAAATCACTCTTCTTCCTGCGACATCACTCAGAAAATTATTTACCCTCAGCCTGGGGACACACTCCATTTTAAAAATACGGGGAAAGGTTATGCCCCTTCCCATGTGGGCTATTTTGATTTCGAGTGTGTCCTAAGCACTGAGGATTGTCTAGGTTCTGTTACAGCCATACATAGACCTATAGCATACAGCTATATAATTGTTGATAGGAACCACACTGTCGTTGATAAATTTACTTATTTTGGGGGGGACAGTGTTACTCATTTCATGCAGCGAGTTGCTACCAAATGGGAAATTATCAGATCTACCCTCCACCATTATGAAATAGACATGTCTCTTGAGGATATGATCCATTTTAGGAGACAGACTCACTGCCAGTTTTGTGAGCAGGTATTTACCCCCTCCAATTTCAAGGTTCAACATCATGATCACCTTAGGGAAAAGCTCAATTATATTGGAGCTCTATGTAATTACTGCAACCTCCGCCACAAGAATGCTCTGGAGAGTTTAGTTCTAATTGCCCATAATATGTCTTATGACATGGGCTTAATTTTGAGGGAGTTTACCATGGATTCAAATATTAAGAGCAATATCCTCATGAGACAGGGGACGAAATATCTTAAGGTGGAAATAGGGAAGCTTAAATTTCTTGATTCACTGGCTTTTATTACAGGTAGTCTTTCATCCCTAGCAAAGACCCACATTGATTCAGCCAGCCCCTTAACATTCACTCACTCAATGATAGAGGGTTTGCCCAAAAAGAGTCACCACCTACTCTTAAAGGGTAAGCAGTTTTTCCCTTATGAATATACCACAAAAATCAGCTGCTTTAATGACACAACACTCCCTCCTATTGAAATGTTCTACAGCTCCCTAAACAAATCAGGTATAACTTTGGACGAATATAGACATTCTAAATTAGTATGGGAGGCTACAGGGTGTAGGACATTAAAAGACTACCTCCTCATTTATTTGAGGTGTGATGTAGGATTACTGGCTGACATTTTTACACACCACAGGGCAATTCTAAATGATATATATTCTTTAGAATTGACACACTATTGCAGCCTCCCAGGGTACTCCTACGACTGCTTCCTGAAAAGTAGTAGAATATCGTTGGAGTTAAGTGCAGATGTGACGTTGCACAATCTCTTATCACAAAACATACGAGGGGGTTTTACAACTGCAGTTAGGAGTTATGTCAGAGCTAACAACCGCTATGTCAACCCATCTTTTAACCCCCAGGAGGATAGGTCTTCATTCTTACTTTATCTCGACTTTAACAGCCTCTATGGGAGTTGTATGACTAGGAAATTGCCCCATGGGGGACTAAGGAGACTATCATCTGATGAGATGAACTCCTTCATTAGCGGGGGGAAGATAATGACAGAACAGCCTTTCTCTTCTAACAAAGGGTACTGGCTCTTAATTGACACCAAACTTTTAAGACCCGAAATAGCTAGACTAACAGACGATCTGCCCCTTTGTTTACACCATAGGGGAATAAGTATGGAGGATATCTCACCATTTAGTAGGGGACTTCTGGAAACAAATAACATCACACACCTCCCCCCAAAAAACATCAAACTGGTTGGAGATCATCTCCCCAAAAAACATTATTTCATATCTCTTCACCTTTTACAACTATTTATTGAGATAGGACTTGAAGTGGAAACAATACATGCAATTTACGAGTTCCACCAGTCAGATTTTATGGCAGAATTTGTTAACACCAACGTTAACAATAGAAATGCCTCCAGCAGTAATGATAGGAAAACACTCTTCAAATTACTGACGAACAGTGTTTTTGGTAAAACGCTACTGAATCCAGCTCGTTATGCCATTGACACCAAACTAGTGACTTCAGCTAGGGCCTTTTTACGAGAGGTGAAGAATCCCCGCTTTAAACGAATGGTGCATTTAGGCGACAATAAATTATTGTCTGTCAGTTCCAGACCATTCATTAAAATTACTCATCCTAATTACATTGGGTTCCAGATTCTTGAGCTAGCAAAATACAGCTTGTACCATTTTTGGTACAGGGTACTTAAGAACCACTATTCAGATAGGGTACAACTGGTGTATAGTGATACAGACAGTTTCATTTTCACCTTACTAGCTGAAGATGTCTTTAATGAGATGGGGAAAGAACCCCTTAGTTTGTGGATGGATACGAGTAATTTTCCTGAAACTCACCCCTTGTATGATCCTTCTAAAAAGGGTGTTTTAGGGCTGTTAAAGTCAGAGGTGTCAGATAAACACATCCTTGAAGTTGTGGCACTCAAGCCCAAAATGTATAGTGTGCTTTTGCTTGACAATAAAAATTCCATCACCGCTAAGGGTATTCCCCGAGCTGTGCAAAGATCTTTAACACATAACCACTTTAAAGAGACCCTTCACAGTAATGGTGTAGTAAATACTTTTAATTACTCACAAATAAGAAACATAGGGGGGCAGATGGCAACCACATTCAATACTAAGAGGGGTTTAAGTGCATTTGATGATAAGCGCTTTTACCTAAATAAATACACTAGCCTAGCGTATGGTCACCCAGACATACCATCCGAGCCCCACCCCAACACCTCAGCCCAAGGAATGTCCACCGAGAGTGAAGGTGGTGACGTCATTGAACCACAAGGAGAGGAAGGACAACACCCCACCAGCGAGAGTGAACCCTATGACGTCAGCAGTCAGTCACCTGAGGGAGGCGCACTACATCCCATTCACTCTCTGGGAGATGATGAGTCATCATCTTCGTCCCAGGAGGAGGGGGAGGAAGACCCCACAACGGACTTGTGGGCGAGAAGGAGAGGTCTTGTTAATAAATATTATGTGGGGGGAGATGACCTACAATACGACTATGTTTAACCCTATGTACTTTGATAATATAATCTATAAATCATCAGGATTATTTCTTTTTCTCCTTCTTTAAGTATAGAGGCTTAAAATATATCCAACTTAAAAACAACTAAGGGAGGCTGGTCCCTCTTACGGTACACTCAAGGTCATCAAGTATGAGGAGGGCTGGTGAGGGGGGACCGCCCCTACTGCGAGGATCCTGTTTTTACACCTGTCCCATAGGGGGGGGGGGGGGTAACTACCGCTCACCTGAGTGTTTATTATACAAATATACTGTCATACTTTTCTGTATAAATGAACATGAGCATGAACATAGCGACACATAATAGATACCTATCTTCACTATTTTACGATTGTTGCTGCCCCACACCTTGGGCGACCTAATATGGGGTGGCTCTAAGTGGCACCCCGCCTCTGATTTTCTTATCTGATTACCCTTCATAGGTAGCTACTTTACTGTAAATGAACATGATCATAGTGGCACATAATAGATACCTATCTTCACTGTTTTTTCGACTGCTACCACTCACACCTTGGGTGACCTAATATGGAGTGGCACTATGTGGCTCCCCGCTTCTGATTTTCTTATCTGATTACCCTACATAGGTGGCTCTATCTGTCACCAAATAATCTACTGAGGGCATTAATGATGGTTGTCTTTACCCAGTCATGATGAGGGCATTAATGATGGTGTTGTCTTTACCCAGTCATGATGAGGGCATTAATGATGGTTGTCTTTACCCAGTCATGGTGAGGGCATTAATGATGGTGTTGTCTTTACCCAGTCATGATGAGGGCATTAATGATGGTTGTCTTTACCCAGTCATGGTGAGGGCATTAATGATGGTGTTGTCTTTACCCAGTCATGATGAGAGCATTAATGATGGTGTTGTCTTTACCCAGTCATGATGAGAGCATTAATGATGGTTGTCATTACCCAGTCATGGTGAGGGCATTAATGATGGTGTTGTCTTTACCCAGTCATGATGAGGGCATTAATGATGGTGTTGTCTTTACCCAGTCATGATGAGGGCATTAATGATGGTTGTCATTACCCAGTCATGGTGAGGGCATTAATGATGGTTGTCATTACCCAGTCATGGTGAGGGCATTAATGATGGTGTTGTCTTTACCCAGTCATGGTGAGGGCATTAATGATGGTGTTGTCTTTACCCAGTCATGATGAGGGCATTAATGATGGTTGTCTTTACCCAGTCATGGTGAGGGCATTAATGATGGTTGTCTTTACCCAGTCATGATGAGGGCATTAATGATGGTTGTCTTTACCCAGTCATGGTGAGGGCATTAATGATGGTGTTGTCTTTACCCAGTCATGATGAGGGCATTAATGATGGTGTTGTCTTTACCCAGTAATGATGAGGGCATTAATGATGGTGTTGTCTTTACCCAGTCAATGTGTTAGTGATGGTGTTGTCACTATCTAGTGAAGGTGAGGGCATTAATAACGGGTGTTCTCAGTAACCTGTGGCTGTTCGGAATAACCATGAGCTAGGCGTGTTAACCGGGAGCAGGTGGATGAGCCCAAAAAAGAAAACTCCCTTAAAAACAGCCGGAGTCTCATTGCGTTATAACTCTCTTAATGCTATCTGACCTCACACACACTACTAGAGGTGAGGAGGGGAGGTAGAGAAGAACCCTGACACAGCCAGGTACCCGGTCTAGAATGCTATAAAGCATTTATTTGTAAATGCAATACCAATATCTATTTACACATCAACGTAACTATGCCCTATTTTCCACAGGATTACCACAAGCCAGAGGAGTGTTCAGTCTGTCTTATCAGTTTTGATGATGATGTACGGCCTCGCTCACTGCCGTGTGGGCACAAATTCTGCTCCCAGTGTGTTAACAAAGCTATTAAGAATGGTCAGCTGGCGTGTCCCATTTGCCGCACCCAGCACAGTGCCCCGGCTGCTTCTCGGTTCCCTATAAATTATGGTATGGAGGCCTTTGTTAGGAAACTAAAACACGACGAGCTTATGGCAATGGGATCTCAAACTGGAGTCGCCAGGAAGAAGTTGCGTTCTGTGGTGAAGGAGCAGAAGAGCAGCATCAGCAGCGTCATTATTGAGTGTGAGGAGGTACTGTCCCAACTGGGTGAATACCGGGGACAGCTAAATGACTGGAAGACTCGACACCTTCAACTCCAGGAGAGACTGGTAGAGCAGAACAAGGCCGTAATGAAGCTCTTAGAACAGGAGGATGACTGCGTGGTGACTATGACATCACGGGGAGAGGAAGAGAAGACTCGGCTGCAGGCCATGTTGGTGAACCTTGACACAGTCAACGCTATAGACAACGCCGACACAATCATAGACGCAGCTGAGAAGTGCAATGTGGAGGTACAACATTGGTCCCAGAAGTGCCAGGCTCTCTTCCCGGATGTCAACACTGTGCACACCTCAGTGAAGGTATGTACTGAAGGTCACATAGTTCTCACTCAACTGAGTATAGTTTTGTCAGTGTATAAACACTTGATGCAGAGAACCACCAAGATCAAATTACACTTTATAATACGAGAACAATTTGCTCCAACAAGTGAAATATTTTCTTATAATGAAATCTACTTTCATCTTGGAGTTTCTGTACACTGTGGTGAGTATTCAGTGTTCTCAACCTTCAGTATTAATGTTTGTGTTCGTAATGACAGGTGCAGGAGACCATCAGGAAGGCCCTGGATATTATGATGACCACAGCGGCAGGTACAACAGCAGGTCCCGTTCACCTGGGAGACTCAGCCAACAACATCATGAGTAAAGTTCAAGATATCACTGGAGAGATCATGAAGCAAATAACTGCAAGTTTATCATTTTTTTGCATTCCTCTTTCCAATTCATAGGGTAGATTGACAGCATTGGATAGTGACATTCCTTTCAGGTATATTGCTTTCCAGTTGACCATTTAACAGGTTAAGTCATCATATGGTTCCTTGCATTATAGGCCAGCCATAAAATCACTTTCATATTATTCTCACAGTCAATATAACTGAAACTTTCAGTGAACGAAGTTTCCTTCACTGGAGAATTTTTCCAGAATCATCTTATTAACCGTTATCATTTTTTTTCCTTTATACACCGAACACAGTGCCTTCCATCAGTTACAATGTTCCGAGGAATGTTATACACTGACCACAAGGCCTTCCACCAGTTACAAAGTTCCGAGGAATGTTATACACTGACCACAAGGCCTTCCACCAGTTACAATATTCTGAGGAATGTTATACACTGACCACAAGGCTTTCCACCAGTTACAATATTCCGAGGAATGTTATACACTGACCACAAAACCTTCCACCAGTTACAATATTCTGAGGAATGTTATACACTGATCACAAGGCCTTCCACCAGTTTCAATATTGTAACCTGAACATCATGCTTCTCATCCTACAAATAACATAGCATCTCTTCTCTGGAACTGAAATTGAAACAAGATGAATTAACATTTTCCCCACACTAAGTTCTTCCTTAAGTGTTAACTCTCCATGATGAAAAGAATCCACAATATTTGGCCAGCAATAAGCCTTCAACCGGTTTAAGTGCACAGTCATAGACTGTATGGAATGCTGTGTATTACACACTTTATATGAAAGATTCCCCAGTCTCTCAATAACTTTGTACGATCCCTCAAACTTGTGAGACATGGAAGTCCCAATACGAGGTTTTAATACTAACACCACATCACCAATCTTTAAAGTCCTGAGTTTTGCTTTGAATTTCTTATCACGTCGCTGCTTCATCACCTACGGAACTTCTCACAAATACTGTAAAGCCAACTCTTTCGTACAACACAGTTTACTTCTCACATCATTCAGGGATCTGCGATCTGCCTAACTAACACATTCCTAAGCATTTTCTCATGAAGCATTTATATCGGATCTCTTACCTGGTGTCCAAAAACAGGATCAAAAGGTGAACGATTCAGGGTAGTTTGCAGCCCTTCCCTTGCTGCAAATTAGACAAAACGTAGGATTTCTTCCCAATGTCTTGGAAAATTCTCCCCTCTAGTATTCAACATCTGTTTTAAAGTTTGGTGGAAACTTTCAACTCCACCTTGACTTTGCGGATTGTTACAAATCATTATTCTTCATTCTAACATGGACCATGATAAAGCATTTTTGTTACTAAGTTCATTCCTCAGTTATTTGAAAATTGATAGTACATCTTATTGTTTTCCTGAATATTTTGTCTGAGTTAACTGTAGCATGTTGAAGTGTGCCAGTATTATATATATTTTTGTTGTTACTGCATATTTATTCATGTGAATTGAGACAGTGGCATCTAGTGGGGTTGGGGAGGGGGAGGGGGCTGCCATATATTTTAAATCTTCACTGACGTTTGCCTTGTATCAACATAGTGTCCATGATTAAACCCCTGTAATTATTATTTGTTTTTTTATGTACATTTTTTAATTACAACTTATTAGAGTTAAATTCATATTCTTTAATTTTTAATTATGTTTATAAGTATTGCTCTCGGCTAGCAGAGCATCTGAGAGTTTTCTTTTGGGTGTTAATTGGTAATGTTTAGACGAGACGTTTAGTAGGCATTGTGTTTGCCAGTAGTGTGGGTAGAGTTGTCTGAGGTGGACCTGTAATTATGAGATAATTCAATATTGCCTGTTATTGATCGGTAACATACCTAACTATCTGGTTGGACTATTATTTGAATAACCTTTATTCATTTAATATTAATCAAATAATCAGTGCTTATTATTTGTAATTACACCGCATTATTTTATGTAAAGAGTTCTGGTTATTCTTGGCTACCTGTGTTTATTTTATATGTTTATGTTTTTTATTCTTTGTTACCTCTTCATGAAGTATAATGATGTGTTTGTGAAGCAGTCGTTTATTTTCACCTCTTGACAGTTGATATTGGCAATGCCACAAATACTAATTAATTAATACGACTGTAAGGCACATAAACCTTACCCATATGTCAAGGGACTATAACATGGATGATACGGTCTAGAGAATTTATGCTCGATCCCTAAAGATTCCCCAAAAGTGTTAAATACTTCAGAGCAAAAACTGCCATCATTATCTGTCTGAATGACGCAATACATATCAAATAATGAGAAAATCCATTCCAAGTGCCTTATAAGTGTTTTAGTCTTAATATTACATTGAGCATAAACTTTTGGAAATCTAGTAGTCATTCACATTAAGGTAAACATAAACATATTGCCAGATCTAGTTCTGGGGTAAATGGACCTACACAATCCATAATCAAATGTGAAAAAGACTCCTCTGGCACAACAATAGGTTGCAATGGTGCTCTCGGAACAGTCTGGTTGGGTTAACTCACAGTTTGACATACTAGAGAGGTGTGACAATACCTGACTGCATCTTTCTTCAATTTGGGCCAGTAGAAGAATTTATATGTTTTATGATACATACTAGTGATACCTTGGTGACCTCCAATAGGATCATCGTGTGCAGCTTACAAGACTTGCTCACGATAATCACTGGGGACAACACGTTGAATTCTACTCTCATCCTTTAGGTCTCCATCGTCCTAAGGGGAAACCCATACTTTCCTCCAATGTATCTACAGTAGCAGCCTCTTCCGCACAATACCCAGATAAACTAGGATCAGTACTCTGCAACTTACTCAAGGTCAATGACTAAAACAACTGGAGTGAGTGGGCAAGTAACTGGTACACTGACCTCCTCTTCTAACTCGTCCACTTGGTTAGTATAGATCGAGGTCAAGGTGCCAGACTAACTCTCGTTAAAGCAGAACGCTTTAAAAGAGACCAACGTTGTCTATGCCTTCAAATGCCCACTTGGGGACTGTAAGCTCCAAAAACCCAGTATATAGGCAATACAACAACATCTCTTTCTAGGCGTTTAACGATGCATAAACAACAGGGCTCCATTAAGGAACATATAATCTCTTCCCACAACCAAACCATCGCCAGAGAAATCCTAGTAAACAACACAGAAATCATCGATAGATACAGCGATAGCAGGCGGCTTGACGTTTGCGAGGCACTACACATTAAGAAGTCAACACCAGCAATCAACAGCCAATTAATGCACAACTATATTCTACCCACCTCAAGACTCCGCTCCAATATAGAAGCATCAAGAAATATGGACCAATAGGCTTTCTACAATCACTTCCATTTCAATACCCATTGTTTCGTGTTCTGTCTTGTGTTGATGAAATTAATACCCTATTAATGCCACCTCTTGTTCTGTCTTGTGTTGATGAAATTTATTTTTGAATTACCTCCAACAGTGAAAAGAAATGTACGAAAGATTGAGAAAATTCGTGTTAGAATTATTAATCTTACTTTTTCGGTCATATTTAGTAATATATGTCTACAGGAAAGACTGCTACCAAAATATACTAATATATATATATATATATATATATATATATATATATATATATATATATATATATATATATATATAAATATATATATATAACTAGTCAGGCTTGTTCGCATATATATATAAATATATATATATATATATATATATATATATATATATATATATATATATATATATATATATAGATATATATATATATATATATATATATATATATATATATATATATATATATATATATATATTCATAACTTTTTAGACACTCAACCCACCAGGGGACTCGAACACTGGCCAACAAGGTGGCAGTTGCATGCTGTATCGACTACACCATACTTCAAAGCCATAAGAGAGGTAGGAATTCTGGGGTATTTAACCAACCAGAACTCCAATCCTCTCCAGGCGATGAGATAGTGTGGGACTTCTGATGCTCTTTCATCGGTTCCTGTTATATGGGAAAACTCAGTGCCAAATGCTTAATGCACAGACTACCATATTCCAGTAGCTGAAGTTTAAAACTTTTTAGACACTCAACCCACCAGGGGACTCGAACACTGGCCAACAAGGTGGCAGTTGCATGCTGTATCCACTACACCATACTTCAAAGCCATAAGAGAGGTAGGAATTCTGGGGTATTTAACCAACCAGAACTCCAATCCTCTCCCAGGCGATGAGATAGTGTGAGACCTCTGATGCTCTTTCATCGGTTCCTGTTATATGGGAAAACTCAGTGCCAAATGCTTAATGCACAAACTACCCTATTCCAGTAGGGTAGTTTGTCCCCTGATGCAACTGCCACCTTGTTGGCCAGTGTTCGAGTCCCCTGGTGGGTTGAGTGTCTAAAAGTTATAAACTGGAATAGGATAGTCTGTGCATTAAGCATTTGGCACTGAGTTTTCCCGTATATATATATATATATATATATATATATATATATATATATATATATATATATATATATATATATATATATATATATATATATATATATATGCCAAATGCTTAATGCACAAACTACCCTATTCCAGTAGGGTAGTTTGTCCCCTGATGCAACTGCCACCTTGTTGGCCAGTGTTCGAGTCCCCTGGTGGGTTGAGTGTCTAAAAGTTATAAACTGGAATAGGGTAGTCTGTGCATTAAGCATTTGGCACTGAGTTTTCCCATATATATATATATATATATATATATATATATATATATATATATATATATATATATATATATATATATATATATATATATATATATATATATATATATATGTAATATACCCTAAGTGAATTGATATTTTGAGGATCATCCTGGTACATCAAACGGTAAGAAATTATTAAACTGTACAAAGTTTTATGCTAAAACATTTGTTACAGAATTGTCCCTGATATATATATATATATATATATATATATATATATATATATATATATATATATATATATATATATATATATATATATATATATATATGACGACTGAAAACTCACACCCCAGAAGTGACTCGAACCCATACTCCCAGAAGCAACGCAACTGGTAACTACAGGACGCCTTAATCCACTTGACCATCACGACCGGACAAAAGGAAGTGATAGCCGAAGCTATTTGAAACACTTCCCCGCCAGCACTCGGATGGTAATCTTGGGCATAGCATTTTATCAAATCACCTCATTCTTTTGGGGCACACGTGAGGAACACAAATGCGAACAAGCCTGAATGGTCCCCAGGACTATATGCGACTGAAAACTCACACCCCAGAAGTGACTCGAACCCATACTCCCAGAAGCAACGCAACTGGTAACTACAGGACGCCTTAATCCACTTGACCATCACGACCGGACAAAAGGAAGTGATAGCCGAAGCTATTTGAAACACTTCCCCGCCGGCACTCGGATGGTAATCTTGGGCATAGCATTTTATCAAATCACCTCATTCTTTTGGGGCACACGTGAGGAACACAAATGCGAACAAGCCTGATTGGTCCCCAGGACTATATGCGACTGAAAACTCACACCCCAGAAGTGACTCGAACCCATACTCCCAGAAGCAACGCAACTGGTAACTACAGGACGCCTTAATCCACTTGACCATCACGACCGGACAAAAGGAGGTGATAGCCGAAGCTATTTGAAACACTTCCCCGCCGGCACTCGGATGGTAATCTTGGGCATAGCATTTTATCAAATCGCCTCATTCTTTTGGGGCACACGTGAGGAACACAAATGCGAACAAGCCTGAATGGTCCCCAGGACTATATGCGACTGAAAACTCACACCCCAGAAGTGACTCGAACCCATACTCCCAGAAGCAACGCAACTGGTAACTACAGGACGCCTTAATCCACTTGACCATCACGACCGGACAAAAGGAAGTGATAGCCGAAGCTATTTGAAACACTTCCCCGCCGGCACTCGGATGGTAATCTTGGGCATAGCATTTTATCAAATCACCTCATTCTTTTGGGGCACACGTGAGGAACACAAATGCGAACAAGCCTGAATGGTCCCCAGGACTATATGCGACTGAAAACTCACACCCCAGAAGTGACTCGAACCAATACTCCCAGAAGCAACGCAACTGGTAACTACAGGACGCCTTAATCCACTTGACCATCACTATCGGACAAAAGGAAGTGATAGCCGAAGCTATTTGAAACACTTCCCCGCCGGCACTCGGATGGTAATCTTGGGCATAGCATTTTATCAAATCACCTCATTCTTTTGGGGCACACGTGAGGAACACAAATGCGAACAAGCCTGAATGGTCCCCAGGACTATATGCGACTGAAAACTCACACCCCAGAAGTGACTCGAACCCATACTCCCAGAAGCAACGCAACTGGTAACTACAGGACGCCTTAATCCACTTGACCATCACGACCGGACAAAAGGAAGTGATAGCCGAAGCTATTTGAAACACTTCCCCGCCGGCACTCGGATGGTAATCTTGGGCATAGGATTTTATCAAATCACCTCATTCTTTTGGGGCACACGTGAGGAACACAAATGCGAACAAGCCTGAATGGTCCCCAGGACTATATGCGACTGAAAACTCACACCCCAGAAGTGACTCGAACCCATACTCCCAGAAGCAACGCAACTGGTAACTACAGGACGCCTTAATCCACTTGACCATCACGACCGGACAAAAGGAAGTGATAGCCGAAGCTATTTGAAACACTTCCCCGCCGGCACTCGGATGGTAATCTTGAGCATAGCATTTTATCAAATCACCTCATTCTTTTGGGGCACACGTGAGGAACACAAATGCGAACAAGCCTGAATGGTCCCCAGGACTATATGCGACTGAAAACTCACACCCCAGAAGTGACTCGAACCCATACTCCCAGAAGCAACGCAACTGGTAACTACAGGACGCCTTAATCCACTTGACCATCACGACCGGACAAAAGGAGGTGATAGCCGAAGCTATTTGAAACACTTCCCCGCCGGCACTCGGATGGTAATCTTGGGCATAGCATTTTATCAAATCACCTCATTCTTTTGGGGCACACGTGAGGAACACAAATGCGAACAAGCCTGAATGGTCCCCAGGACTATATGCGACTGAAAACTCACACCCCAGAAGTGACTCGAACCCATACTCCCAGAAGCAACGCAACTGGTAACTACAGGACGCCTTAATCCACTTGACCATCACGACCGGACAAAAGGAAGTGATAGCCGAAGCTATTTGAAACACTTCCCCGCCGGCACTCGGATGGTAATCTTGGGCATAGCATTTTATCAAATCACCTCATTCTTTTGGGGCACACGTGAGGAACACAAATGCGAACAAGCCTGAATGGTCCCCAGGACTATATGCGACTGAAAACTCACACCCCAGAAGTGACTCGAACCAATACTCCCAGAAGCAACGCAACTGGTAACTACAGGACGCCTTAATCCACTTGACCATCACGATCGGACAAAAGGAAGTGATTGCCGAAGCTATTTGAAACACTTCCCCGCCGGCACTCGGATGGTAATCTTGGGCATAGCATTTTATCAAATCACCTCATTCTTTTGGGGCACACGTGAGGAACACAAATGCGAACAAGCCTGAATGGTCCCCAGGACTATATGCGACTGAAAACTCACACCCCAGAAGTGACTCGAACCCATACTCCCAGAAGCAACGCAACTGGTAACTACAGGACGCCTTAATCCACTTGACCATCACGACCGGACAAAAGGAAGTGATAGCCGAAGCTATTTGAAACACTTCCCCGCCGGCACTCGGATGGTAATCTTGGGCATAGGATTTTATCAAATCACCTCATTCTTTTGGGGCACACGTGAGGAACACAAATGCGAACAAGCCTGAATGGTCCCCAGGACTATATGCGACTGAAAACTCACACCCCAGAAGTGACTCGAACCCATACTCCCAGAAGCAACGCAACTGGTAACTACAGGACGCCTTAATCCACTTGACCATCACGATCGGACAAAAGGAAGTGATAGCCGAAGCTATTTGAAACACTTCCCCGCCGGCACTCGGATGGTAATCTTGGGCATAGCATTTTATCAAATCACCTCATTCTTTTGGGGCACACGTGAGGAACACAAATGCGAACAAGCCTGAATGGTCCCCAGGACTATATGCGACTGAAAACTCACACCCCAGAAGTGACTCAAACCAATACTCCCAGAAGCAACGCAACTGGTAACTACAGGACGCCTTAATCCACTTGACCATCACGATCGGACAAAAGGAAGTGATAGCCGAAGCTATTTGAAACACTTCCCCGCCGGCACTCGGATGGTAATCTTGGGCATAGCATTTTATCAAATCACCTCATTCTTTTGGGGCACACGTGAGGAACACAAATGCGAACAAGCCTGAATGGTCCCCAGGACTATATGCGACTGAAAACTCACACCCCAGAAGTGACTCGAACCCATACTCCCAGAAGCAACGCAACTGGTAACTACAGGACGCCTTAATCCACTTGACCATCACGACCGGACAAAAGGAAGTGATAGCCGAAGCTATTTGAAACACTTCCCCGCCGGCACTCGGATGGTAATCTTGGGCATAGGATTTTATCAAATCACCTCATTCTTTTGGGGCACACGTGAGGAACACAAATGCGAACAAGCCTGAATGGTCCCCAGGACTATATGCGACTGAAAACTCACACCCCAGAAGTGACTCGAACCCATACTCCCAGAAGCAACGCAACTGGTAACTACAGGACGCCTTAATCCACTTGACCATCACGACCGGACAAAAGGAAGTGATAGCCGAAGCTATTTGAAACACTTCCCCGCCGGCACTCGGATGGTAATCTTGAGCATAGCATTTTATCAAATCACCTCATTCTTTTGGGGCACACGTGAGGAACACAAATGCGAACAAGCCTGAATGGTCCCCAGGACTATATGCGACTGAAAACTCACACCCCAGAAGTGACTCGAACCCATACTCCCAGAAGCAACGCAACTGGTAACTACAGGACGCCTTAATCCACTTGACCATCACGACCGGACAAAAGGAGGTGATAGCCGAAGCTATTTGAAACACTTCCCCGCCGGCACTCGGATGGTAATCTTGGGCATAGCATTTTATCAAATCACCTCATTCTTTTGGGGCACACGTGAGGAACACAAATGCGAACAAGCCTGAATGGTCCCCAGGACTATATGCGACTGAAAACTCACACCCCAGAAGTGACTCGAACCCATACTCCCAGAAGCAACGCAACTGGTAACTACAGGACGCCTTAATCCACTTGACCATCACGACCGGACAAAAGGAAGTGATAGCCGAAGCTATTTGAAACACTTCCCCGCCGGCACTCGGATGGTAATCTTGGGCATAGCATTTTAACAAATCACCTCATTCTTTTGGGGCACACGTGAGGAACACAAATGCGAACAAGCCTGAATGGTCCCCAGGACTATATGCGACTGAAAACTCACACCCCAGAAGTGACTCGAACCAATACTCCCAGAAGCAACGCAACTGGTAACTACAGGACGCCTTAATCCACTTGACCATCACGATCGGACAAAAGGAAGTGATAGCCGAAGCTATTTGAAACACTTCCCCGCCGGCACTCGGATGGTAATCTTGGGCATAGCATTTTATCAAATCACCTCATTCTTTTGGGGCACACGTGAGGAACACAAATGCGAACAAGTCTGAATGGTCCCCAGGACTATATGCGACTGAAAACTCACACCCCAGAAGTGACTCGAACCCATACTCCCAGAAGCAACGCAACTGGTAACTACAGGACGCCTTAATCCACTTGACCATCACGACCGGACAAAAGGAAGTGATAGCCGAAGCTATTTGAAACACTTCCCCGCCGGCACTCGGATGGTAATCTTGGGCATAGGATTTTATCAAATCACCTCATTCTTTTGGGGCACACGTGAGGAACACAAATGCGAACAAGCCTGAATGGTCCCCAGGACTATATGCGACTGAAAACTCACACCCCAGAAGTGACTCGAACCCATACTCCCAGAAGCAACGCAACTGGTAACTACAGGACGCCTTAATCCACTTGACCATCACGACCGGACAAAAGGAAGTGATAGCCGAAGCTATTTGAAACACTTCCCCGCCGGCACTCGGATGGTAATCTTGGGCATAGCATTTTATCAAATCACCTCATTCTTTTGGGGCACACGTGAGGAACACAAATGCGAACAAGCCTGAAAGGTCCCCAGGACTATATGCGACTGAAAACTCACACCCCAGAAGTGACTCGAACCCATACTCCCAGAAGCAACGCAACTGGTAACTACAGGACGCCTTAATCCACTTGACCATCACGACCGGACAAAGGAAGTGATAGCCGAAGCTATTTGAAACACTTCCCCGCCGGCACTCGGATGGTAATTTTGGGCATAGCATTTTATCAAATCACCTCATTCTTTTGGGGCACACGTGAGGAACACAAATGCGAACAAGCCTGAATGGTCCCCAGGACTATATGCGACTGAAAACTCACACCCCAGAAGTGACTCGAACCCATACTCCCAGAAGCAACGCAACTGGTAACTACAGGACGCCTTAATCCACTTGACCATCACGACCGGACAAAAGGAAGTGATAGCCGAAGCTATTTGAAACACTTCCCCGCCAGCACTCGGATGGTAATCTTGGGCATAGCATTTTATCAAATCACCTCATTCTTTTGGGGCACACGTGAGGAACACAAATGCGAACAAGCCTGAATGGTCCCCAGGACTATATGCGACTGAAAACTCACACCCCAGAAGTGACTCGAACCCATACTCCCAGAAGCAACGCAACTGGTAACTACAGGACGCCTTAATCCACTTGACCATCACGACCGGACAAAGGAAGTGATAGCCGAAGCTATTTGAAACACTTCCCCGCCGGCACTCGGATGGTAATCTTGGGCATAGCATTTTATCAAATCACCTCATTCTTTTGGGGCACACGTGAGGAACACAAATGCGAACAAGCCTGAATGGTCCCCAGGACTATATGCGACTGAAAACTCACACCCCAGAAGTGACTCGAACCCATACTCCCAGAAGCAACGCAACTGGTAACTACAGGACGCCTTAATCCACTTGACCATCACGACCGGACAAAAGGAAGTGATAGCCGAAGCTATTTGAAACACTTCCCCGCCGGCACTCGGATGGTAATCTTGAGCATAGCATTTTATCAAATCACCTCATTCTTTTGGGGCACACGTGAGGAACACAAATGCGAACAAGCCTGAATGGTCCCCAGGACTATATGCGACTGAAAACTCACACCCCAGAAGTGACTCGAACCCATACTCCCAGAAGCAACGCAACTGGTAACTACAGGACGCCTTAATCCACTTGACCATCACGACCGGACAAAAGGAGGTGATAGCCGAAGCTATTTGAAACACTTCCCCGCCGGCACTCGGATGGTAATCTTGGGCATAGCATTTTATCAAATCACCTCATTCTTTTGGGGCACACGTGAGGAACACAAATGCGAACAAGCCTGAATGGTCCCCAGGACTATATGCGACTGAAAACTCACACCCCAGAAGTGACTCGAACCCATACTCCCAGAAGCAACGCAACTGGTAACTACAGGACGCCTTAATCCACTTGACCATCACGACCGGACAAAAGGAAGTGATAGCCGAAGCTATTTGAAACACTTCCCCGCCGGCACTCGGATGGTAATCTTGGGCATAGCATTTTAACAAATCACCTCATTCTTTTGGGGCACACGTGAGGAACACAAATGCGAACAAGCCTGAATGGTCCCCAGGACTATATGCGACTGAAAACTCACACCCCAGAAGTGACTCGAACCAATACTCCCAGAAGCAACGCAACTGGTAACTACAGGACGCCTTAATCCACTTGACCATCACGATCGGACAAAAGGAAGTGATAGCCGAAGCTATTTGAAACACTTCCCCGCCGGCACTCGGATGGTAATCTTGGGCATAGCATTTTATCAAATCACCTCATTCTTTTGGGGCACACGTGAGGAACACAAATGCGAACAAGCCTGAATGGTCCCCAGGACTATATGCGACTGAAAACTCACACCCCAGAAGTGACTCGAACCCATACTCCCAGAAGCAACGCAACTGGTAACTACAGGACGCCTTAATCCACTTGACCATCACGACCGGACAAAAGGAAGTGATAGCCGAAGCTATTTGAAACACTTCCCCGCCGGCACTCGGATGGTAATCTTGGGCATAGGATTTTATCAAATCACCTCATTCTTTTGGGGCACACGTGAGGAACACAAATGCGAACAAGCCTGAATGGTCCCCAGGACTATATGCGACTGAAAACTCACACCCCAGAAGTGACTCGAACCCATACTCCCAGAAGCAACGCAACTGGTAACTACAGGACGCCTTAATCCACTTGACCATCACGACCGGACAAAAGGAAGTGATAGCCGAAGCTATTTGAAACACTTCCCCGCCGGCACTCGGATGGTAATCTTGGGCATAGCATTTTATCAAATCACCTCATTCTTTTGGGGCACACGTGAGGAACACAAATGCGAACAAGCCTGAAAGGTCCCCAGGACTATATGCGACTGAAAACTCACACCCCAGAAGTGACTCGAACCCATACTCCCAGAAGCAACGCAACTGGTAACTACAGGACGCCTTAATCCACTTGACCATCACGACCGGACAAAGGAAGTGATAGCCGAAGCTATTTGAAACACTTCCCCGCCGGCACTCGGATGGTAATTTTGGGCATAGCATTTTATCAAATCACCTCATTCTTTTGGGGCACACGTGAGGAACACAAATGCGAACAAGCCTGAATGGTCCCCAGGACTATATGCGACTGAAAACTCACACCCCAGAAGTGACTCGAACCCATACTCCCAGAAGCAACGCAACTGGTAACTACAGGACGCCTTAATCCACTTGACCATCACGACCGGACAAAAGGAAGTGATAGCCGAAGCTATTTGAAACACTTCCCCGCCAGCACTCGGATGGTAATCTTGGGCATAGCATTTTATCAAATCACCTCATTCTTTTGGGGCACACGTGAGGAACACAAATGCGAACAAGCCTGAATGGTCCCCAGGACTATATGCGACTGAAAACTCACACCCCAGAAGTGACTCGAACCCATACTCCCAGAAGCAACGCAACTGGTAACTACAGGACGCCTTAATCCACTTGACCATCACGACCGGACAAAGGAAGTGATAGCCGAAGCTATTTGAAACACTTCCCCGCCGGCACTCGGATGGTAATCTTGGGCATAGCATTTTATCAAATCACCTCATTCTTTTGGGGCACACGTGAGGAACACAAATGCGAACAAGCCTGAATGGTCCCCAGGACTATATGCGACTGAAAACTCACACCCCAGAAGTGACTCGAACCCATACTCCCAGAAGCAACGCAACTGGTAACTACAGGACCGCC
>NW_027190045.1:0-47500 GCF_040958095.1 Procambarus clarkii
TATGTTTAAGGCACAACTCTTCTAAACACGAGAGTGAAGTATACAACTTTAGAACACTTTCCCACCAGGAGACTCGAACCCTAGCCAGCACAGAAGCCTTCCAGCAACTGGCATAACAGGTACGCCTTAACCCGCTCCACCACCTGCTCAGACCCTTAAAAGAGATGGTAATTTTGGAGTATTTAAATACACCAAAGATCACCACCTCCCAAGAGCACTAGAGCAAGTGAGGGGTCATTTAGACGTTAATTTCATCAAGTCCCTGTTAATATGGGAAGACACAGTGTCTATGCTTAAGGCACAACTCTTCTAAACACGAGAGTGAAGTATACAACTTTAGAACACTTTCCCACCAGGAGACTCGAACCCTAGCCAGCACAGAAGCCTTCCAGCAACTGGCATAACAGGTACGCCTTAACCCGCTCCACCACCTGCTCAGACCCTTAAAAGAGATGGTAATTTCGGAGTATTTAAATACACCAAAGATCACCACCTCCCAAGAGCACTAGAGCAAGTGAGGGGTCATTTAGACGTTAATTTCATCAAGTCCCTGTTAATATGGGAAGACACAGTGTCTATGCTTAAGGCACAACTCTTCTAAACACGAGAGTGAAGTATACAACTTTAGAACACTTTCCCACCAGGAGACTCGAACCCTAGCCAGCACAGAAGCCTTCCAGCAACTGGCATAAAAGGTACGCCTTAACCCGTTCCACCACCTGCTCAGACCCTTAAAAGAGATGGTAATTTCGGAGTATTTAAATACACCAAAGATCACCACCTCCCAAGAGCACTAGAGCAAGTGAGGGGTCATTTAGACGTTAATTTCATCAAGTCCCTGTTAATATGGGAAGACACAGTGTCTATGCTTAAGGCACAACTCTTCTAAACACGAGAGTGAAGTATACAACTTTAGAACACTTTCCCACCAGGAGACTCGAACCCTAGCCAGCACAGAAGCCTTCCAGCAACTGGCATAACAGGTAGGCCTTAACCCGCTCCACCACCTGCTCAGACCCTTAAAAGAGATGGTAATTTCGGAGTATTTAAATACACCAAAGATCACCACCTCCCAAGAGCACTAGAGCAAGTGAGGGGTCATTTAGACGTTAATTTCATCAAGTCCCTGTTAATATGGGAAGACACAGTGTCTATGCTTAAGGCACCACTCTTCTAAACACGAGAGTGAAGTATACAACTTTAGAACACTTTCCCACCAGGAGACTCGAACCCTAGCCAGCACAGAAGCCTTCCAGCAACTGGCATAACAGGTACGCCTTAACCCGCTCCACCACCTGCTCAGACCCTTAAAAGAGATGGTAATTTCGGAGTATTTAAATACACCAAAGATCACCACCTCCCAAGAGCACTAGAGCAAGTGAGGGGTCATTTAGACGTTAATTTCATCAAGTCCCTGTTAATACGGGAAGACACAGTGTCTATGTTTAAGGCACAACTCTTCTAAACACGAGAGTGAAGTATACAACTTTAGAACACTTTCCCACCAGGAGACTCGAACCCTAGCCAGCACAGAAGCCTTCCAGCAACTGGCATAACAGGTACGCCTTAACCCGCTCCACCACCTGCTCAGACCCTTAAAAGAGATGGTAATTTTGGAGTATTTAAATACACCAAAGATCACCACCTCCCAAGAGCACTAGAGCAAGTGAGGGGTCATTTAGACGTTAATTTCATCAAGTCCCTGTTAATATGGGAAGACACAGTGTCTATGCTTAAGGCACAACTCTTCTAAACACGAGAGTGAAGTATACAACTTTAGAACACTTTCCCACCAGGAGACTCGAACCCTAGCCAGCACAGAAGCCTTCCAGCAACTGGCATAACAGGTACGCCTTAACCCGCTCCACCACCTGCTCAGACCCTTAAAAGAGATGGTAATTTCGGAGTATTTAAATACACCAAAGATCACCACCTCCCAAGAGCACTAGAGCAAGTGAGGGGTCATTTAGACGTTAATTTCATCAAGTCCCTGTTAATACGGGAAGACACAGTGTCTATGTTTAAGGCACAACTCTTCTAAACACGAGAGTGAAGTATACAACTTTAGAACACTTTCCCACCAGGAGACTCGAACCCTAGCCAGCACAGAAGCCTTCCAGCAACTGGCATAACAGGTACGCCTTAACCCGCTCCACCACCTGCTCAGACCCTTAAAAGAGATGGTAATTTTGGAGTATTTAAATACACCAAAGATCACCACCTCCCAAGAGCACTAGAGCAAGTGAGGGGTCATTTAGACGTTAATTTCATCAAGTCCCTGTTAATATGGGAAGACACAGTGTCTATGCTTAAGGCACAACTCTTCTAAACACGAGAGTGAAGTATACAACTTTAGAACACTTTCCCACCAGGAGACTCGAACCCTAGCCAGCACAGAAGCCTTCCAGCAACTGGCATAACAGGTACGCCTTAACCCGCTCCACCACCTGCTCAGACCCTTAAAAGAGATGGTAATTTCGGAGTATTTAAATACACCAAAGATCACCACCTCCCAAGAGCACTAGAGCAAGTGAGGGGTCATTTAGATGTTAATTTCATCAAGTCCCTGTTAATATGGGAAGACACAGTGTCTATGCTTAAGGCACAACTCTTCTAAACACGAGAGTGAAGTATACAACTTTAGAACACTTTCCCACCAGGAGACTCGAACCCTAGCCAGCACAGAAGCCTTCCAGCAACTGGCATAACAGGTACGCCTTAACCCGCTCCACCACCTGCTCAGACCCTTAAAAGAGATGGTAATTTCGGAGTATTTAAATACACCAAAGATCACCACCTCCCAAGAGCACTAGAGCAAGTGAGGGGTCATTTAGACGTTAATTTCATCAAGTCCCTGTTAATATGGGAAGACACAGTGCCTATGCTTAAGGCACAACTCTTCTAAACACGAGAGTGAAGTATACAACTTTAGAACTCTTTCCCACCAGGAGACTCGAACCCTAGCCAGCACAGAAGCCTTCCAGCAACTGGCATAACAGGTACGCCTTAACCCGCTCCACCACCTGCTCAGACCCTTAAAAGAGATGGTAATTTCGGAGTATTTAAATACACCAAAGATCACCACCTCCCAAGAGCACTAGAGCAAGTGAGGGCTCATTTAGACGTTAATTTCATCAAGTCCCTGTTAATATGGGAAGACACAGTGTCTATGCTTAAGGCACAACTCTTCTAAACACGAGAGTGAAGTATACAACTTTAGAACTCTTTCCCACCAGGAGACTCGAACCCTAGCCAGCACAGAAGCCTTCCAGCAACTGGCATAACAGGTACGCCTTAACCCGCTCCACCACCTGCTCAGACCCTTAAAAGAGATGGTAATTTCGGAGTATTTAAATACACCAAAGATCACCACCTCCCAAGAGCACTAGAGCAAGTGAGGGCTCATTTAGACGTTAATTTCATCAAGTCCCTGTTAATATGGGAAGACACAGTGTCTATGCTTAAGGCACAACTCTTCTAAACACGAGAGTGAAGTATACAACTTTAGAACACTTTCCCACCAGGAGACTCGAACCCTAGCCAGCACAGAAGCCTTCCAGCAACTGGCATAACAGGTACACCTTAACCCGCTCCACCACCTGCTCAGACCCTTAAAAGAGATGGTAATTTCGGAGTATTTAAATACACCAAAGATCACCACCTCCCAAGAGCACTAGAGCAAGTGAGGGGTCATTTAGACGTTAATTTCATCAAGTCCCTGTTAACATGGGAAGACACAGTGTCTATGCTTAAGGCACAACTCTTCTAAACACGAGAGTGAAGTATACAACTTTAGAACACTTTCCCACCAGGAGACTCGAACCCTAGCCAGCACAGAAGCCTTCCAGCAACTGGCATAACAGGTACGCCTTAACCCGCTCCACCACCTGCTCAGACCCTTAAAAGAGATGGTAATTTCGGAGTATTTAAATACACCAAAGATCACCACCTCCCAAGAGCACTAGAGCAAGTGAGGGGTCATTTAGACGTTAATTTCATCAAGTCCCTGTTAATATGGGAAGACACAGTGTCTATGCTTAAGGCACAACTCTTCTAAACACGAGAGTGAAGTATACAACTTTAGAACACTTTCCCACCAGGAGACTCGAACCCTAGCCAGCACAGAAGCCTTCCAGCAACTGGCATAAAAGGTACGCCTTAACCCGTTCCACCACCTGCTCAGACCCTTAAAAGAGATGGTAATTTCGGAGTATTTAAATACACCAAAGATCACCACCTCCCAAGAGCACTAGAGCAAGTGAGGGGTCATTTAGACGTTAATTTCATCAAGTCCCTGTTAATATGGGAAGACACAGTGTCTATGCTTAAGGCACAACTCTTCTAAACACGAGAGTGAAGTATACAACTTTAGAACACTTTCCCACCAGGAGACTCGAACCCTAGCCAGCACAGAAGCCTTCCAGCAACTGGCATAACAGGTACGCCTTAACCCGCTCCACCACCTGCTCAGACCCTTAAAAGAGATGGTAATTTCGGAGTATTTAAATACACCAAAGATCACCACCTCCCAAGAGCACTAGAGCAAGTGAGGGGTCATTTAGACGTTAATTTCATCAAGTCCCTGTTAATACGGGAAGACACAGTGTCTATGTTTAAGGCACAACTCTTCTAAACACGAGAGTGAAGTATACAACTTTAGAACACTTTCCCACCAGGAGACTCGAACCCTAGCCAGCACAGAAGCCTTCCAGCAACTGGCATAACAGGTACGCCTTAACCCGCTCCACCACCTGCTCAGACCCTTAAAAGAGATGGTAATTTTGGAGTATTTAAATACACCAAAGATCACCACCTCCCAAGAGCACTAGAGCAAGTGAGGGGTCATTTAGACGTTAATTTCATCAAGTCCCTGTTAATATGGGAAGACACAGTGTCTATGCTTAAGGCACAACTCTTCTAAACACGAGAGTGAAGTATACAACTTTAGAACACTTTCCCACCAGGAGACTCGAACCCTAGCCAGCACAGAAGCCTTCCAGCAACTGGCATAACAGGTACGCCTTAACCCGCTCCACCACCTGCTCAGACCCTTAAAATAGATGGTAATTTCGGAGTATTTAAATACACCAAAGATCACCACCTCCCAAGAGCACTAGAGCAAGTGAGGGGTCATTTAGACGTTAATTTCATCAAGTCCCTGTTAATACGGGAAGACACAGTGTCTATGTTTAAGGCACAACTCTTCTAAACACGAGAGTGAAGTATACAACTTTAGAACACTTTCCCACCAGGAGACTCGAACCCTAGCCAGCACAGAAGCCTTCCAGCAACTGGCATAACAGGTACGCCTTAACCCGCTCCACCACCTGCTCAGACCCTTAAAAGAGATGGTAATTTTGGAGTATTTAAATACACCAAAGATCACCACCTCCCAAGAGCACTAGAGCAAGTGAGGGGTCATTTAGACGTTAATTTCATCAAGTCCCTGTTAATATGGGAAGACACAGTGTCTATGCTTAAGGCACAACTCTTCTAAACACGAGAGTGAAGTATACAACTTTAGAACACTTTCCCACCAGGAGACTCGAACCCTAGCCAGCACAGAAGCCTTCCAGCAACTGGCATAACAGGTACGCCTTAACCCGCTCCACCACCTGCTCAGACCCTTAAAAGAGATGGTAATTTCGGAGTATTTAAATACACCAAAGATCACCACCTCCCAAGAGCACTAGAGCAAGTGAGGGGTCATTTAGATGTTAATTTCATCAAGTCCCTGTTAATATGGGAAGACACAGTGTCTATGCTTAAGGCACAACTCTTCTAAACACGAGAGTGAAGTATACAACTTTAGAACACTTTCCCACCAGGAGACTCGAACCCTAGCCAGCACAGAAGCCTTCCAGCAACTGGCATAACAGGTACGCCTTAACCCGCTCCACCACCTGCTCAGACCCTTAAAAGAGATGGTAATTTCGGAGTATTTAAATACACCAAAGATCACCACCTCCCAAGAGCACTAGAGCAAGTGAGGGGTCATTTAGACGTTAATTTCATCAAGTCCCTGTTAATATGGGAAGACACAGTGTCTATGCTTAAGGCACAACTCTTCTAAACACGAGAGTGAAGTATACAACTTTAGAACTCTTTCCCACCAGGAGACTCGAACCCTAGCCAGCACAGAAGCCTTCCAGCAACTGGCATAACAGGTACGCCTTAACCCGCTCCACCACCTGCTCAGACCCTTAAAAGAGATGGTAATTTCGGAGTATTTAAATACACCAAAGATCACCACCTCCCAAGAGCACTAGAGCAAGTGAGGGCTCATTTAGACGTTAATTTCATCAAGTCCCTGTTAATATGGGAAGACACAGTGTCTATGCTTAAGGCACAACTCTTCTAAACACGAGAGTGAAGTATACAACTTTAGAACTCTTTCCCACCAGGAGACTCGAACCCTAGCCAGCACAGAAGCCTTCCAGCAACTGGCATAACAGGTACGCCTTAACCCGCTCCACCACCTGCTCAGACCCTTAAAAGAGATGGTAATTTCGGAGTATTTAAATACACCAAAGATCACCACCTCCCAAGAGCACTAGAGCAAGTGAGGGCTCATTTAGACGTTAATTTCATCAAGTCCCTGTTAATATGGGAAGACACAGTGTCTATGCTTAAGGCACAACTCTTCTAAACACGAGAGTGAAGTATACAACTTTAGAACACTTTCCCACCAGGAGACTCGAACCCTAGCCAGCACAGAAGCCTTCCAGCAACTGGCATAACAGGTACACCTTAACCCGCTCCACCACCTGCTCAGACCCTTAAAAGAGATGGTAATTTCGGAGTATTTAAATACACCAAAGATCACCACCTCCCAAGAGCACTAGAGCAAGTGAGGGGTCATTTAGACGTTAATTTCATCAAGTCCCTGTTAACATGGGAAGACACAGTGTCTATGCTTAAGGCACAACTCTTCTAAACACGAGAGTGAAGTATACAACTTTAGAACACTTTCCCACCAGGAGACTCGAACCCTAGCCAGCACAGAAGCCTTCCAGCAACTGGCATAACAGGTACGCCTTAACCCGCTCCACCACCTGCTCAGACCCTTAAAAGAGATGGTAATTTCGGAGTATTTAAATACACCAAAGATCACCACCTCCCAAGAGCACTAGAGCAAGTGAGGGGTCATTTAGACGTTAATTTCATCAAGTCCCTGTTAATATGGGAAGACACAGTGTCTATGCTTAAGGCACAACTCTTCTAAACACGAGAGTGAAGTATACAACTTTAGAACACTTTCCCACCAGGAGACTCGAACCCTAGCCAGCACAGAAGCCTTCCAGCAACTGGCATAAAAGGTACGCCTTAACCCGTTCCACCACCTGCTCAGACCCTTAAAAGAGATGGTAATTTCGGAGTATTTAAATACACCAAAGATCACCACCTCCCAAGAGCACTAGAGCAAGTGAGGGGTCATTTAGACGTTAATTTCATCAAGTCCCTGTTAATATTGGAAGACACAGTGTCTATGCTTAAGGCACAACTCTTCTAAACACGAGAGTGAAGTATACAACTTTAGAACACTTTCCCACCAGGAGACTCGAACCCTAGCCAGCACAGAAGCCTTCCAGCAACTGGCATAACAGGTACGCCTTAACCCGCTCCACCACCTGCTCAGACCCTTAAAAGAGATGGTAATTTCGGAGTATTTAAATACACCAAAGATCACCACCTCCCAAGAGCACTAGAGCAAGTGAGGGGTCATTTAGACGTTAATTTCATCAAGTCCCTGTTAATATGGGAAGACACAGTGTCTATGCTTAAGGCACAACTCTTCTAAACACGAGAGTGAAGTATACAACTTTAGAACACTTTCCCACCAGGACACTCGAACCCTAGCCAGCACAGAAGCCTTCCAGCAACTGGCATAACAGGTACGCCTTAACCCGCTCCACCACCTGCTCAGACCCTTAAAAGAGATGGTAATTTCGGAGTATTTAAATACACCAAAGATCACCACCTCCCAAGAGCACTAGAGCAAGTGAGGGGTCATTTAGACGTTAATTTCATCAAGTCCCTGTTAATATGGGAAGACACAGTGTCTATGCTTAAGGCACAACTCTTCTAAACACGAGAGTGAAGTATACAACTTTAGAACACTTTCCCACCTGGAAACTCGAACCCTAGCCAGCACAGAAGCCTTCCAGCAACTGGCATAACAGGTACGCCTTAACCCGCTCCACCACCTGCTCAGACCTTTAAAAGAGATGGTAATTTCGGAGTATTTAAATACACCAAAGATCACCACCTCCCAAGAGCACTAGAGCAAGTGAGGGGTCATTTAGACGTTAATTTCATCAAGTCCCTGTTAATATGGGAAGACACAGTGTCTATGCTTAAGGCACAACTCTTCTAAACAAGAGAGTGAAGTATAAAACTTTAGAACACTTTCCCACCAGGAGACTCGAACCCTAGCCAGCACAGAAGCCTTCCAGCAACTGGCATAACAGGTACGCCTTAACCCGCTCCACCACCTGCTAAGACCCTTAAAAGAGATGGTAATTTCGGAGTATTTAAATACACCAAAGATCACCACCTCCCAAGAGCACTAGAGCAAGTGAGGGGTCATTTAGACGTTAATTTCATCAAGTCCCTGTTAATATGGGAAGACACAGTGTCTATGCTTAAGGCACAACTCTTCTAAACACGAGAGTGAAGTATACAACTTTAGAACACTTTCCCACCAGGAGACTCGAACCCTAGCCAGCACAGAAGCCTTCCAGCAACTGGCATAACAGGTACGCCTTAACCCGCTCCACCACCTGCTCAGACCCTTAAAAGAGATGGTAATTTCGGAGTATTTAAATACCCCAAGAACACCACCTCCCAAGAGCACTAGAGCAAGTGAGGGGTCATTTAGACGTTAATTTCATCAAGTCCCTGTTAATACGGGAAGACACAGTGTCTATGCTTAAGGCACAACTCTTCTAAACACGAGAGAGAAGTATACAACTTTAGAACACTTTTCCACCAGGAGACTCGAACCCTAGCCAGCACAGAAGCCTTCCAGCAACTGGCATAACAGGTACGCCTTAACCAGCTCCACCACCTGCTCAGACCCTTAAAAGAGATGGTAATTTCGGAGTATTTAAATACGCCAAAGATCACCACCTCCCAAGAGCACTAGAGCAAGTGAGGGGTCATTTAGACGTTAATTTCATCAAGTCCCTGTTAATATGGGAAGACACAGTGTCTATGCTTAAGGCACAACTCTTCTAAACACGAGAGTGAAGTATACAACTTTAGAACACTTTCCCACCAGGAGACTCGAACCCTAGCCAGCACAGAAGCCTTCCAGCAACTGGCATAACAGGTACACCTTAACCCACTCCACCACCTGCTCAGACCCTTAAAAGAGATGGTAATTTCGGAGTATTTAAATACACCAAAGATCACCACCTCCCAAGAGCACTAGAGCAAGTGAGGGGTCATTTAGACGTTAATTTCATCAAGTCCCTGTTAATATGGGAAGACACAGTGTCTATGCTTAAGGCACAACTCTTCTAAACACGAGAGTGAAGTATACAACTTTAGAACACTTTCCCACCAGGAGACTCGAACCCTAGCCAACACAGAAGCCTTCCAGCAACTGGCATAACAGGTACGCCGTAACCCGCTCCACCACCTGCTCAGACCCTTAAAAGAGATGGTAATTTCGGAGTATTTAAATACACCAAAGATCACCACCTCCCAAGAGCACTAGAGCAAGTGAGGGGTCATTTAGACGTTAATTTCATCAAGTCCCTGTTAATATGGGAAGACACAGTGTCTATGCTTAAGGCACAACTCTTCTAAACACGAGAGTGAAGTATACAACTTTAGAACTCTTTCCCACCAGGAGACTCGAACCCTAGCCAGCACAGAAGCCTTCCAGCAACTGGCATAACAGGTACGCCTTAACCCGCTCCACCACCTGCTCAGACCCTTAAAAGAGATGGTAATTTCGGAGTATTTAAATACACCAAAGATCACCACCTCCCAAGAGCACTAGAGCAAGTGAGGGGTCATTTAGACGTTAATTTCATCAAGTCCCTGTTAATATGGGAAGACACAGTGTCTATGCTTAAGGCACAACTCTTCTAAACACGAGAGTGAAGTATACAACTTTAGAACACTTTCCCACCAGGAGACTCGAACCCTAGCCAGCACAGAAGCCTTCCAGCAACTGGCATAACAGGTACGCCTTAACCCGCTCCACCACCTGCTCAGACCCTTAAAAGAGATGGTAATTTCGGAGTATTTAAATACACCAAAGATCACCACCTCCCAAGAGCACTAGAGCAAGTGAGGGGTCATTTAGACGTTAATTTCATCAAGTCCCTGTTAATACGGGAAGACACAGTGTCTATGTTTAAGGCACAACTCTTCTAAACACGAGAGTGAAGTATACAACTTTAGAACACTTTCCCACCAGGAGACTCGAACCCTAGCCAGCAGAGAAGCCTTCCAGCAACTGGCATAACAGGTACGCCTTAACCCGCTCCACCACCTGCTCAGACCCTTAAAAGAGATGGTAATTTTGGAGTATTTAAATACACCAAAGATCACCACCTCCCAAGAGCACTAGAGCAAGTGAGGGGTCATTTAGACGTTAATTTCATCAAGTCCCTGTTAATATGGGAAGACACAGTGTCTATGCTTAAGGCACAACTCTTCTAAACACGAGAGTGAAGTATACAACTTTAGAACACTTTCCCACCAGGAGACTCGAACCCTAGCCAGCACAGAAGCCTTCCAGCAACTGGCATAACAGGTACGCCTTAACCCGCTCCACCACCTGCTCAGACCCTTAAAAGAGATGGTAATTTCGGAGTATTTAAATACACCAAAGATCACCACCTCCCAAGAGCACTAGAGCAAGTGAGGGGTCATTCAGATGTTAATTTCATCAAGTCCCTGTTAATATGGGAAGACACAGTGTCTATGCTTAAGGCACAACTCTTCTAAACACGAGAGTGAAGTATACAACTTTAGAACACTTTCCCACCAGGAGACTCGAACCCTAGCCAGCACAGAAGCCTTCCAGCAACTGGCATAACAGGTACGCCTTAACCCGCTCCACCACCTGCTCAGACCCTTAAAAGAGATGGTAATTTCGGAGTATTTAAATACACCAAAGATCACCACCTCCCAAGAGCACTAGAGCAAGTGAGGGGTCATTTAGACGTTAATTTCATCAAGTCCCTGTTAATATGGGAAGACACAGTGTCTATGCTTAAGGCACAACTCTTCTAAACACGAGAGTGAAGTATACAACTTTAGAACTCTTTCCCACCAGGAGACTCGAACCCTAGCCAGCACAGAAGCCTTCCAGCAACTGGCATAACAGGTACGCCTTAACCCGCTCCACCACCTGCTCAGACCCTTAAAAGAGATGGTAATTTCAGAGTATTTAAATACACCAAAGATCACCACCTCCCAAGAGCACTAGAGCAAGTGAGGGGTCATTTAGACGTTAATTTCATCAAGTCCCTGTAAATATGGGAAGACACAGTGTCTATGCTTAAGGCACAACTCTTCTAAACACGAGAGTGAAGTATACAACTTTAGAACACTTTTCCACCAGGAGACTCGAACCCTAGCCAACACAGAAGCCTTCCAGCAATGGCATAACAGGTACGCCTTAACCCGCTCCACCACCTGCTCAGACCCTAAAAGAGATGGTAAATTCGGAGTATTTAAATACACCAAAGATCACCACCTCCCAAGAGCACTAGAGCAAGTGAGGGGTCATTTAGACGTTAATTTCATCAAGTCCCTGTTAATATGGGAAGACACAGTGTCTATGCTTAAGGCACAACTCTTCTAAACAAGAGAGTGAAGTATAAAACTTTAGAACACTTTCCCACCAGGAGACTCGAACCCTAGCCAGCACAGAAGCCTTCCAGCAACTGGCATAACAGGTACGCCTTAACCCGCTCCACCACCTGCTAAGACCCTTAAAAGAGATGGTAATTTCGGAGTATTTAAATACACCAAAGATCACCACCTCCCAAGAGCACTAGAGCAAGTGAGGGGTCATTTAGACGTTAATTTCATCAAGTCCCTGTTAATATGGGAAGACACAGTGTCTATGCTTAAGGCACAACTCTTCTAAACACGAGAGTGAAGTATACAACTTTAGAACACTTTCCCACCAGGAGACTCGAACCCTAGCCAGCACAGAAGCCTTCCAGCAACTGGCATAACAGGTACGCCTTAACCCGCTCCACCACCTGCTCAGACCCTTAAAAGAGATGGTAATTTCGGAGTATTTAAATACCCCAAGAACACCACCTCCCAAGAGCACTAGAGCAAGTGAGGGGTCATTTAGACGTTAATTTCATCAAGTCCCTGTTAATACGGGAAGACACAGTGTCTATGCTTAAGGCACAACTCTTCTAAACACGAGAGAGAAGTATACAACTTTAGAACACTTTTCCACCAGGAGACTCGAACCCTAGCCAGCACAGAAGCCTTCCAGCAACTGGCATAACAGGTACGCCTTAACCAGCTCCACCACCTGCTCAGACCCTTAAAAGAGATGGTAATTTCGGAGTATTTAAATACGCCAAAGATCACCACCTCCCAAGAGCACTAGAGCAAGTGAGGGGTCATTTAGACGTTAATTTCATCAAGTCCCTGTTAATATGGGAAGACACAGTGTCTATGCTTAAGGCACAACTCTTCTAAACACGAGAGTGAAGTATACAACTTTAGAACACTTTCCCACCAGGAGACTCGAACCCTAGCCAGCACAGAAGCCTTCCAGCAACTGGCATAACAGGTACACCTTAACCCACTCCACCACCTGCTCAGACCCTTAAAAGAGATGGTAATTTCGGAGTATTTAAATACACCAAAGATCACCACCTCCCAAGAGCACTAGAGTAAGTGAGGGGTCATTTAGACGTTAATTTCATCAAGTCCCTGTTAATATGGGAAGACACAGTGTCTATGCTTAAGGCACAACTCTTCTAAACACGAGAGTGAAGTATACAACTTTAGAACACTTTCCCACCAGGAGACTCGAACCCTAGCCAACACAGAAGCCTTCCAGCAACTGGCATAACAGGTACGCCGTAACCCGCTCCACCACCTGCTCAGACCCTTAAAAGAGATGGTAATTTCGGAGTATTTAAATACACCAAAGATCACCACCTCCCAAGAGCACTAGAGCAAGTGAGGGGTCATTTAGACGTTAATTTCATCAAGTCCCTGTTAATATGGGAAGACACAGTGTCTATGCTTAAGGCACAACTCTTCTAAACACGAGAGTGAAGTATACAACTTTAGAACTCTTTCCCACCAGGAGACTCGAACCCTAGCCAGCACAGAAGCCTTCCAGCAACTGGCATAACAGGTACGCCTTAACCCGCTCCACCACCTGCTCAGACCCTTAAAAGAGATGGTAATTTCGGAGTATTTAAATACACCAAAGATCACCACCTCCCAAGAGCACTAGAGCAAGTGAGGGGTCATTTAGACGTTAATTTCATCAAGTCCCTGTTAATATGGGAAGACACAGTGTCTATGCTTAAGGCACAACTCTTCTAAACACGAGAGTGAAGTATACAACTTTAGAACACTTTCCCACCAGGAGACTCGAACCCTAGCCAGCACAGAAGCCTTCCAGCAACTGGCATAACAGGTACGCCTTAACCCGCTCCACCACCTGCTCAGACCCTTAAAAGAGATGGTAATTTCGGAGTATTTAAATACACCAAAGATCACCACCTCCCAAGAGCACTAGAGCAAGTGAGGGGTCATTTAGACGTTAATTTCATCAAGTCCCTGTTAATACGGGAAGACACAGTGTCTATGTTTAAGGCACAACTCTTCTAAACACGAGAGTGAAGTATACAACTTTAGAACACTTTCCCACCAGGAGACTCGAACCCTAGCCAGCAGAGAAGCCTTCCAGCAACTGGCATAACAGGTACGCCTTAACCCGCTCCACCACCTGCTCAGACCCTTAAAAGAGATGGTAATTTTGGAGTATTTAAATACACCAAAGATCACCACCTCCCAAGAGCACTAGAGCAAGTGAGGGGTCATTTAGACGTTAATTTCATCAAGTCCCTGTTAATATGGGAAGACACAGTGTCTATGCTTAAGGCACAACTCTTCTAAACACGAGAGTGAAGTATACAACTTTAGAACACTTTCCCACCAGGAGACTCGAACCCTAGCCAGCACAGAAGCCTTCCAGCAACTGGCATAACAGGTACGCCTTAACCCGCTCCACCACCTGCTCAGACCCTTAAAAGAGATGGTAATTTCGGAGTATTTAAATACACCAAAGATCACCACCTCCCAAGAGCACTAGAGCAAGTGAGGGGTCATTCAGATGTTAATTTCATCAAGTCCCTGTTAATATGGGAAGACACAGTGTCTATGCTTAAGGCACAACTCTTCTAAACACGAGAGTGAAGTATACAACTTTAGAACACTTTCCCACCAGGAGACTCGAACCCTAGCCAGCACAGAAGCCTTCCAGCAACTGGCATAACAGGTACGCCTTAACCCGCTCCACCACCTGCTCAGACCCTTAAAAGAGATGGTAATTTCGGAGTATTTAAATACACCAAAGATCACCACCTCCCAAGAGCACTAGAGCAAGTGAGGGGTCATTTAGACGTTAATTTCATCAAGTCCCTGTTAATATGGGAAGACACAGTGTCTATGCTTAAGGCACAACTCTTCTAAACACGAGAGTGAAGTATACAACTTTAGAACTCTTTCCCACCAGGAGACTCGAACCCTAGCCAGCACAGAAGCCTTCCAGCAACTGGCATAACAGGTACGCCTTAACCCGCTCCACCACCTGCTCAGACCCTTAAAAGAGATGGTAATTTCAGAGTATTTAAATACACCAAAGATCACCACCTCCCAAGAGCACTAGAGCAAGTGAGGGGTCATTTAGACGTTAATTTCATCAAGTCCCTGTTAATATGGGAAGACACAGTGTCTATGCTTAAGGCACAACTCTTCTAAACACGAGAGTGAAGTATACAACTTTAGAACACTTTCCCACCAGGAGACTCGAACCCTAGCCAGCACAGAAGCCTTCCAGCAACTGGCATAACAGGTACACCTTAACCCACTCCACCACCTGCTCAGACCCTTAAAAGAGATGGTAATTTCGGAGTATTTAAATACACCAAAGATCACCACCTCCCAAGAGCACTAGAGCAAGTGAGGGGTCATTTAGACGTTAATTTCATCAAGTCCCTGTTAATATGGGAAGACACAGTGTCTATGCTTAAGGCACAACTCTTCTAAACACGAGAGTGAAGTATACAACTTTAGAACACTTTCCCACCAGGAGACTCGAACCCTAGCCAACACAGAAGCCTTCCAGCAACTGGCATAACAGGTACGCCGTAACCCGCTCCACCACCTGCTCAGACCCTTAAAAGAGATGGTAATTTCGGAGTATTTAAATACACCAAAGATCACCACCTCCCAAGAGCACTAGAGCAAGTGAGGGGTCATTTAGACGTTAATTTCATCAAGTCCCTGTTAATATGGGAAGACACAGTGTCTATGCTTAAGGCACAACTCTTCTAAACACGAGAGTGAAGTATACAACTTTAGAACTCTTTCCCACCAGGAGACTCGAACCCTAGCCAGCACAGAAGCCTTCCAGCAACTGGCATAACAGGTACGCCTTAACCCGCTCCACCACCTGCTCAGACCCTTAAAAGAGATGGTAATTTCGGAGTATTTAAATACACCAAAGATCACCACCTCCCAAGAGCACTAGAGCAAGTGAGGGGTCATTTAGACGTTAATTTCATCAAGTCCCTGTTAATATGGGAAGACACAGTGTCTATGCTTAAGGCACAACTCTTCTAAACACGAGAGTGAAGTATACAACTTTAGAACACTTTCCCACCAGGAGACTCGAACCCTAGCCAGCACAGAAGCCTTCCAGCAACTGGCATAACAGGTACGCCTTAACCCGCTCCACCACCTGCTCAGACCCTTAAAAGAGATGGTAATTTCGGAGTATTTAAATACACCAAAGATCACCAGCTCCCAAGAGCACTAGAGCAAGTGAGGGGTCATTTAGACGTTAATTTCATCAAGTCCCTGTTAATACGGGAAGACACAGTGTCTATGTTTAAGGCACAACTCTTCTAAACACGAGAGTGAAGTATACAACTTTAGAACACTTTCCCACCAGGAGACTCGAACCCTAGCCAGCAGAGAAGCCTTCCAGCAACTGGCATAACAGGTACGCCTTAACCCGCTCCACCACCTGCTCAGACCCTTAAAAGAGATGGTAATTTTGGAGTATTTAAATACACCAAAGATCACCACCTCCCAAGAGCACTTGAGCAAGTGAGGGGTCATTTAGACGTTAATTTCATCAAGTCCCTGTTAATATGGGAAGACACAGTGTCTATGCTTAAGGCACAACTCTTCTAAACACGAGAGTGAAGTATACAACTTTAGAACACTTTCCCACCAGGAGACTCGAACCCTAGCCAGCACAGAAGCCTTCCAGCAACTGGCATAACAGGTACGCCTTAACCCGCTCCACCACCTGCTCAGACCCTTAAAAGAGATGGTAATTTCGGAGTATTTAAATACACCAAAGATCACCACCTCCCAAGAGCACTAGAGCAAGTGAGGGGTCATTCAGATGTTAATTTCATCAAGTCCCTGTTAATATGGGAAGACACAGTGTCTATGCTTAAGGCACAACTCTTCTAAACACGAGAGTGAAGTATACAACTTTAGAACACTTTCCCACCAGGAGACTCGAACCCTAGCCAGCACAGAAGCCTTCCAGCAACTGGCATAACAGGTACGCCTTAACCCGCTCCACCACCTGCTCAGACCCTTAAAAGAGATGGTAATTTCGGAGTATTTAAATACACCAAAGATCACCACCTCCCAAGAGCACTAGAGCAAGTGAGGGGTCATTTAGACGTTAATTTCATCAAGTCCCTGTTAATATGGGAAGACACAGTGTCTATGCTTAAGGCACAACTCTTCTAAACACGAGAGTGAAGTATACAACTTTAGAACTCTTTCCCACCAGGAGACTCGAACCCTAGCCAGCACAGAAGCCTTCCAGCAACTGGCATAACAGGTACGCCTTAACCCGCTCCACCACCTGCTCAGACCCTTAAAAGAGATGGTAATTTCAGAGTATTTAAATACACCAAAGATCACCACCTCCCAAGAGCACTAGAGCAAGTGAGGGGTCATTTAGACGTTAATTTCATCAAGTCCCTGTAAATATGGGAAGACACAGTGTCTATGCTTAAGGCACAACTCTTCTAAACACGAGAGTGAAGTATACAACTTTAGAACACTTTTCCACCAGGAGACTCGAACCCTAGCCAACACAGAAGCCTTCCAGCAATGGCATAACAGGTACGCCTTAACCCGCTCCACCACCTGCTCAGACCCTAAAAGAGATGGTAAATTCGGAGTATTTAAATACACCAAAGATCACCACCTCCCAAGAGCACTAGAGCAAGTGAGGGGTCATTTAGACGTTAATTTCATCAAGTCCCTGTTAATATGGGAAGACACAGTGTCTATGCTTAAGGCACAACTCTTCTAAACACGAGAGTGACGTATACAACTTTAGAACACTTTCCCACCAGGAGACTCGAACCCTAGCCAGCACAGAAGCCTTCCAGCAACTGGCATAACAGGTACGCCTTAACCCGCTCCACCACCTGCTCAAACCCTTAAAAGAGATGGTAATTTCGGAGTATTTAAATACACCAAAGATCACCACTTCCCAAGAGCACTAGACCAAGTGAGGGGTCATTTAGACGTTAATTTCATCAAGTCCCTGTTAATATTGGAAGACACAGTGTCTATGCTTAAGGCACAACTCTTCTAAACACGAGAGTGAAGTATACAACTTTAGAACACTTTCCCACCAGGAGACTCGAACCCTAGCCAGCACAGAAGCCTTCCAGCAACTGGCATAACAGGTACGCCTTAACCCGCTCCACCACCTGCTCAGACCCTTAAAAGAGATGGTAATTTCGGAGTATTTAAATACACCAAAGATCACCACCTCCCAAGAGCACTAGAGCAAGTGAGGGGTCATTTAGACGTTAATTTCATCAAGTCCCTGTTAATATGGGAAGACACAGTGTCTATGCTTAAGGCACAACTCTTCTAAACACGAGAGTGAAGTATACAACTTTAGAACACTTTCCCACCAGGACACTCGAACCCTAGCCAGCACAGAAGCCTTCCAGCAACTGGCATAACAGGTACGCCTTAACCCGCTCCACCACCTGCTCAGACCCTTAAAAGAGATGGTAATTTCGGAGTATTTAAATACACCAAAGATCACCACCTCCCAAGAGCACTAGAGCAAGTGAGGGGTCATTTAGACGTTAATTTCATCAAGTCCCTGTTAATATGGGAAGACACAGTGTCTATGCTTAAGGCACAACTCTTCTAAACAAGAGAGTGAAGTATACAACTTTAGAACACTTTCCCACCAGGAGACTCGAACCCTAGCCAGCACAGAAGCCTTCCAGCAACTGGCATAACAGGTACGCCTTAACCCGCTCCACCACCTGCTAAGACCCTTAAAAGAGATGGTAATTTCGGAGTATTTAAATACACCAAAGATCACCACCTCCCAAGAGCACTAGAGCAAGTGAGGGGTCATTTAGACGTTAATTTCATCAAGTCCCTGTTAATATGGGAAGACACAGTGTCTATGCTTAAGGCACAACTCTTCTAAACACGAGAGTGAAGTATACAACTTTAGAACACTTTCCCACCAGGAGACTCGAACCCTAGCCAGCACAGAAGCCTTCCAGCAACTGGCATAACAGGTACGCCTTAACCCGCTCCACCACCTGCTCAGACCCTTAAAAGAGATGGTAATTTCGGAGTATTTAAATACCCCAAGAACACCACCTCCCAAGAGCACTAGAGCAAGTGAGGGGTCATTTAGACGTTAATTTCATCAAGTCCCTGTTAATACGGGAAGACACAGTGTCTATGCTTAAGGCACAACTCTTCTAAACACGAGAGAGAAGTATACAACTTTAGAACACTTTTCCACCAGGAGACTCGAACCCTAGCCAGAACAAAAGCCTTCCAGCAACTGGCATAACAGGTACGCCTTAACCAGCTCCACCACCTGCTCAGACCCTTAAAAGATATGGTAATTTCGGAGTATTTAAATACGCCAAAGATCACTACCTCCCAAGAGCACTAGAGCAAGTGAGGGGTTATTTAGACGTTAATTTCATCAAGTCCCTGTTAATATGGGAAGACACAGTGTCTATGCTTAAGGCACAACTCTTCTAAACACGAGAGTGAAGTATACAACTTTAGAACACTTTCCCACCAGGAGACTCGAACCCTAGCCAGCACAGAAGCCTTCCAGCAACTGGCATAACAGGTACGCCTTAACCCGCTCCACCACCTGCTCAGACCCTTAAAAGAGATGGTAATTTCGGAGTATTTAAATACACCAAAGATCACCACCTCCCAAGAGCACTAGAGCAAGTGAGGGGTCATTCAGATGTTAATTTCATCAAGTCCCTGTTAATATGGGAAGACACAGTGTCTATGCTTAAGGCACAACTCTTCTAAACACGAGAGTGAAGTATACAACTTTAGAACACTTTCCCACCAGGAGACTCGAACCCTAGCCAGCACAGAAGCCTTCCAGCAACTGGCATAACAGGTACGCCTTAACCCGCTCCACCACCTGCTCAGACCCTTAAAAGAGATGGTAATTTCGGAGTATTTAAATACACCAAAGATCACCACCTCCCAAGAGCACTAGAGCAAGTGAGGGGTCATTTAGACGTTAATTTCATCAAGTCCCTGTTAATATGGGAAGACACAGTGTCTATGCTTAAGGCACAACTCTTCTAAACACGAGAGTGAAGTATACAACTTTAGAACTCTTTCCCACCAGGAGACTCGAACCCTAGCCAGCACAGAAGCCTTCCAGCAACTGGCATAACAGGTACGCCTTAACCCGCTCCACCACCTGCTCAGACCCTTAAAAGAGATGGTAATTTCAGAGTATTTAAATACACCAAAGATCACCACCTCCCAAGAGCACTAGAGCAAGTGAGGGGTCATTTAGACGTTAATTTCATCAAGTCCCTGTAAATATGGGAAGACACAGTGTCTATGCTTAAGGCACAACTCTTCTAAACACGAGAGTGAAGTATACAACTTTAGAACACTTTTCCACCAGGAGACTCGAACCCTAGCCAACACAGAAGCCTTCCAGCAATGGCATAACAGGTACGCCTTAACCCGCTCCACCACCTGCTCAGACCCTAAAAGAGATGGTAAATTCGGAGTATTTAAATACACCAAAGATCACCACCTCCCAAGAGCACTAGAGCAAGTGAGGGGTCATTTAGACGTTAATTTCATCAAGTCCCTGTTAATATGGGAAGACACAGTGTCTATGCTTAAGGCACAACTCTTCTAAACACGAGAGTGACGTATACAACTTTAGAACACTTTCCCACCAGGAGACTCGAACCCTAGCCAGCACAGAAGCCTTCCAGCAACTGGCATAACAGGTACGCCTTAACCCGCTCCACCACCTGCTCAAACCCTTAAAAGAGATGGTAATTTCGGAGTATTTAAATACACCAAAGATCACCACTTCCCAAGAGCACTAGACCAAGTGAGGGGTCATTTAGACGTTAATTTCATCAAGTCCCTGTTAATATTGGAAGACACAGTGTCTATGCTTAAGGCACAACTCTTCTAAACACGAGAGTGAAGTATACAACTTTAGAACACTTTCCCACCAGGAGACTCGAACCCTAGCCAGCACAGAAGCCTTCCAGCAACTGGCATAACAGGTACGCCTTAACCCGCTCCACCACCTGCTCAGACCCTTAAAAGAGATGGTAATTTCGGAGTATTTAAATACACCAAAGATCACCACCTCCCAAGAGCACTAGAGCAAGTGAGGGGTCATTTAGACGTTAATTTCATCAAGTCCCTGTTAATATGGGAAGACACAGTGTCTATGCTTAAGGCACAACTCTTCTAAACACGAGAGTGAAGTATACAACTTTAGAACACTTTCCCACCAGGACACTCGAACCCTAGCCAGCACAGAAGCCTTCCAGCAACTGGCATAACAGGTACGCCTTAACCCGCTCCACCACCTGCTCAGACCCTTAAAAGAGATGGTAATTTCGGAGTATTTAAATACACCAAAGATCACCACCTCCCAAGAGCACTAGAGCAAGTGAGGGGTCATTTAGACGTTAATTTCATCAAGTCCCTGTTAATATGGGAAGACACAGTGTCTATGCTTAAGGCACAACTCTTCTAAACACGAGAGTGAAGTATACAACTTTAGAACACTTTCCCACCTGGAAACTCGAACCCTAGCCAGCACAGAAGCCTTCCAGCAACTGGCATAACAGGTACGCCTTAACCCGCTCCACCACCTGCTCAGACCTTTAAAAGAGATGGTAATTTCGGAGTATTTAAATACACCAAAGATCACCACCTCCCAAGAGCACTAGAGCAAGTGAGGGGTCATTTAGACGTTAATTTCATCAAGTCCCTGTTAATATGGGAAGACACAGTGTCTATGCTTAAGGCACAACTCTTCTAAACAAGAGAGTGAAGTATACAACTTTAGAACACTTTCCCACCAGGAGACTCGAACCCTAGCCAGCACAGAAGCCTTCCAGCAACTGGCATAACAGGTACGCCTTAACCCGCTCCACCACCTGCTAAGACCCTTAAAAGAGATGGTAATTTCGGAGTATTTAAATACACCAAAGATCACCACCTCCCAAGAGCACTAGAGCAAGTGAGGGGTCATTTAGACGTTAATTTCATCAAGTCCCTGTTAATATGGGAAGACACAGTGTCTATGCTTAAGGCACAACTCTTCTAAACACGAGAGTGAAGTATACAACTTTAGAACACTTTCCCACCAAGAGACTCGAACCCTAGCCAGCACAGAAGCCTTCCAGCAACTGGCATAACAGGTACGCCTTAACCCGCTCCACCACCTGCTCAGACCCTTAAAAGAGATGGTAATTTCGGAGTATTTAAATACCCCAAGAACACCACCTCCCAAGAGCACTAGAGCAAGTGAGGGGTCATTTAGACGTTAATTTCATCAAGTCCCTGTTAATACGGGAAGACACAGTGTCTATGCTTAAGGCACAACTCTTCTAAACACGAGAGAGAAGTATACAACTTTAGAACACTTTTCCACCAGGAGACTCGAACCCTAGCCAGAACAAAAGCCTTCCAGCAACTGGCATAACAGGTACGCCTTAACCAGCTCCACCACCTGCTCAGACCCTTAAAAGATATGGTAATTTCGGAGTATTTAAATACGCCAAAGATCACCACCTCCCAAGAGCACTAGAGCAAGTGAGGGGTCATTTAGACGTTAATTTCATCAAGTCCCTGTTAATATGGGAAGACACAGTGTCTATGCTTAAGGCACAACTCTTCTAAACACGAGAGTGAAGTATACAACTTTAGAACACTTTCCCACCAGGAGACTCGAACCCTAGCCAGCACAGAAGCCTTCCAGCAACTGGCATAACAGGTACACCTTAACCCGCTCCACCACCTGCTCAGACCCTTAAAAGAGATGGTAATTTCGGAGTATTTAAATACACCAAAGATCACCACCTCCCAAGAGCACTAGAGCAAGTGAGGGGTCATTTAGACGTTAATTTCATCAAGTCCCTGTTAATATGGGAAGACACAGTGTCTATGCTTAAGGCACAACTCTTCTAAACACGAGAGTGAAGTATACAACTTTAGAACACTTTCCCACCAGGAGACTCGAACCCTAGCCAACACAGAAGCCTTCCAGCAACTGGCATAACAGGTACGCCGTAACCCGCTCCACCACCTGCTCAGACCCTTAAAAGAGATGGTAATTTCGGAGTATTTAAAGACACCAAAGATCACCACCTCCCAAGAGCACTAGAGCAAGTGAGGGGTCATTTAGACGTTAATTTCATCAAGTCCCTGTTAATATGGGAAGACACAGTGTCTATGCTTAAGGCACAACTCTTCTAAACACGAGAGTGAAGTATACAACTTTAGAACTCTTTCCCACCAGGAGACTCGAACCCTAGCCAGCACAGAAGCCTTCCAGCAACTGGCATAACAGGTACGCCTTAACCCGCTCCACCACCTGCTCAGACCCTTAAAAGAGATGGTAATTTCGGAGTATTTAAATACACCAAAGATCACCACCTCCCAAGAGCACTAGAGCAAGTGAGGGGTCATTTAGACGTTAATTTCATCAAGTCCCTGTTAATATGGGAAGACACAGTGTCTATGCTTAAGGCACAACTCTTCTAAACACGAGAGTGAAGTATACAACTTTAGAACACTTTCCCACCAGGAGACTCGAACCCTAGCCAGCACAGAAGCCTTCCAGCAACTGGCATAACAGGTACACCTTAACCCGCTCCACCACCTGCTCAGACCTTTAAAAGAGATGGTAATTTCGGAGTATTTAAATACACCAAAGATCACCACCTCCCAAGAGCACTAGAGCAAGTGAGGGGTCATTTAGACGTTAATTTCATCAAGTCCCTGTTAATATGGGAAGACACAGTGTCTATGCTTAAGGCACAACTCTTCTAAACAAGAGAGTGAAGTATACAACTTTAGAACACTTTCCCACCAGGAGACTCGAACCCTAGCCAGCACAGAAGCCTTCCAGCAACTGGCAAAACAGGTACGCCTTAACCCGCTCCACCACCTGCTAAGACCCTTAAAAGAGATGGTAATTTCGGAGTATTTAAATACACCAAAGATCACCACCTCCCAAGAGCACTAGAGCAAGTGAGGGGTCATTTAGACGTTAATTTCATCAAGTCCCTGTTAATATGGGAAGACACAGTGTCTATGCTTAAGGCACAACTCTTCTAAACACGAGAGTGAAGTATACAACTTTAGAACACTTTCCCACCAGGAGACTCGAACCCTAGCCAGCACAGAAGCCTTCCAGCAACTGGCATAACAGGTACGCCTTAACCCGCTCCACCACCTGCTCAGACCCTTAAAAGAGATGGTAATTTCGGAGTATTTAAATACCCCAAGAACACCACCTCCCAAGAGCACTGGAGCAAGTGAGGGGTCATTTAGACGTTAATTTCATCAAGTCCCTGTTAATACGGGAAGACACAGTGTCTATGCTTAAGGCACAACTCTTCTAAACACGAGAGAGAAGTATACAACTTTAGAACACTTTTCCACCAGGAGACTCGAACCCTAGCCAGCACAGAAGCCTTCCAGCAACTGGCATAACAGGTACGCCTTAACCAGCTCCACCACCTGCTCAGACCCTTAAAAGAGATGGTAATTTCGGAGTATTTAAATACGCCAAAGATCACCACCTCCCAAGAGCACTAGAGCAAGTGAGGGGTCATTTAGACGTTAATTTCATCAAGTCCCTGTTAATATGGGAAGACACAGTGTCTATGCTTAAGGCACAACTCTTCTAAACACGAGAGTGAAGTATACAACTTTAGAACACTTTCCCACCAGGAGACTCGAACCCTAGCCAGCACAGAAGCCTTCCAGCAACTGGCATAACAGGTACGCCGTAACCCGCTCCACCACCTGCTCAGACCCTTAAAAGAGATGGTAATTTCGGAGTATTTAAATACACCAAAGATCACCACCTCCCAAGAGCACTAGAGCAAGTGAGGGGTCATTTAGACGTTAATTTCATCAAGTCCCTGTTAATATGGGAAGACACAGTGTCTATGCTTAAGGCACAACTCTTCTAAACACGAGAGTGAAGTATACAACTTTAGAACTCTTTCCCACCAGGAGACTCGAACCCTAGCCAGCACAGAAGCCTTCCAGCAACTGGCATAACAGGTACGCCTTAACCCGCTCCACCACCTGCTCAGACCCTTAAAAGAGATGGTAATTTCGGAGTATTTAAGTACACCAAAGATCACCACCTCCCAAGAGCACTAGAGCAAGTGAGGGGTCATTTAGACGTTAATTTCATCAAGTCCCTGTTAATATGGGAAGACAGTGTCTATGCTTAAGGCACAACTCTTCTAAACACAAGAGTGAAGTATACAACTTTAGAACACTTTCCCACCAGGAGACTCGAACCCTAGCCAGCACAGAAGCCTTCCAGCAACTGGCATAACAGGTACGCCTTAACCCGCTCCACCACCTGCTCAGACCCTTAAAAGAGATGGTAATTTCGGAGTATTTAAATACACCAAAGATCACCACCTCCCAAGAGCACTAGAGCAAGTGAGGGGTCATTTAGACGTTAATTTCATCAAGTCCCTGTTAATATGGGAAGACACAGTGTCTATGCTTAAGGCACAACTCTTCTAAACACGAGAGTGAAGTATACAACTTTAGAACACTTTCCCACCAGGAGACTCGAACCCTAGCCAGCACAGAAGCCTTCCAGCAACTGGCATAACAGGTACACCTTAACCCGCTCCACCACCTGCTCAGACCCTTAAAAGAGATGGTAATTTCGGAGTATTTAAATACACCAAAGATCACCACCTCCCAAGAGCACTAGAGCAAGTGAGGGGTCATTTAGACGTTAATTTCATCAAGTCCCTGTTAATATGGGAAGACACAGTGTCTATACTTAAGGCACAACTCTTCTAAACACGAGAGTGAAGTATACAACTTTAGAACACTTTCCCACCAGGAGACTCGAACCCTAGCCAGCACAGAAGCCTTCCAGCAACTGGCATAACAGGTACGCCTTAACCCGCTCCACCACCTGCTCAGACCCTTAAAAGAGATGGTAATTTCGGAGTATTTAAATACACCAAAGATCACCACCTCCCAAGAGCACTAGAGCAAGTGAGGGGTCATTTAGACGTTAATTTCATCAAGTCCCTGTTAATATGGAAAGACACAGTGTCTATGCTTAAGGCACAACTCTTCTAAACACGAGAGTGAAGTATACAACTTTAGAACACTTTCCCACCAGGAGACTCGAACCCTAGCCAGCAAAGAAGCCTTCCAGCAACTGGCATAACAGGTACGCCTTAACCCGCTCCACCACCTGCTCAGACCCTTAAAAGAGATGGTAATTTCGGAGTATTTAAATACACCAAAGATCACCACCTCCCAAGAGCACTAGAGCAAGTGAGGGGTCATTTAGACGTTAATTTCATCAAGTCCCTGTTAATATGGGAAGACACAGTGTCTATGCTTAAGGCACAACTCTTCTAAACACGAGAGTGAAGTATACAACTTTAGAACACTTTCCCACCAGGAGACTCGAACCCTAGCCAGCACAGAAGCCTTCCAGCAACTGGCATAACAGGTACGCCTTAACCCGCTCCACCACCTGCTCAGACCCTTAAAAGAGATGGTAATTTCGGAGTATTTAAATACACCAAAGATCACCACCTCCCAAGAGCACTAGAGCAAGTGATGGGTCATTTAGACGTTAATTTCATCAAGTCCCTGTTAATATGGGAAGACACAGTGTCTATGCTTAAGGCACAACTCTTCTAAACATGAGAGTGAAGTATACAACTTTAGAACACTTTCCCACCAGGAGACTCGAACCCTAGCCAGCACAGAAGCCTTCCAGCAACTGGCATAAAAGGTACGCCTTAACCCGCTCCACCACCTGCTCAGACCCTTAAAAGAGATGGTAATTTCGGAGTATTTAAATACACCAAAGATCACCACCTCCCAAGAGCACTAGAGCAAGTGAGGGGTCATTTAGACGTTAATTTCATCAAGTCCCTGTTAATATGGGAAGACACAGTGTCTATGCTTAAGGCACAACTCTTCTAAACACGAGAGTGAAGTATACAACTTTAGAACACTTTCCCACCAGGAGACTCGAACCCTAGCCAGCACAGAAGCCTTCCAGCAACTGGCATAACAGGTACGCCTTAATCCGCTCCACCACCTGCTCAGACCCTTAAAAGAGATGGTAATTTCGGAGTATTTAAATACACCAAAGATCACCACCTCCCAAGAGCACTAGAGCAAGTGAGGGGTCATTTAGACGTTAATTTCATCAAGTCCCTGTTAATATGGGAAGACACAGTGTCTATGCTTAAGGCACCACTCTTCTAAACACGAGAGTGAAGTATACAACTTTAGAACACTTTCCCACCAGGAGACTCGAACCCTAGCCAGCACAGAAGCCTTCCAGCAACTGGCATAACAGGTACGCCTTAATCCGCTCCACCACCTGCTCAGACCCTTAAAAGAGATGGTAATTTCGGAGTATTTAAATACACCAAAGATCACCACCTCCCAAGAGCACTAGAGCAAGTGAGGGGTCATTTAGACGTTAATTTCATCAAGTCCCTGTTAATACGGGAAGACACAGTGTCTATGTTTAAGGCACAACTCTTCTAAACACGAGAGTGAAGTATACAACTTTAGAACACTTTCCCACCAGGAGACTCGAACCCTAGCCAGCACAGAAGCCTTCCAGCAACTGGCATAACAGGTACGCCTTAACCCGCTCCACCACCTGCTCAGACCCTTAAAAGAGATGGTAATTTTGGAGTATTTAAATACACCAAAGATCACCACCTCCCAAGAGCACTAGAGCAAGTGAGGGGTCATTTAGACGTTAATTTCATCAAGTCCCTGTTAATATGGGAAGACACAGTGTCTATGCTTAAGGCACAGTTCTTCTAAACACGAGAGTGAAGTATACAACTTTAGAACACTTTCCCACCAGGAGGCTCGAACCCTAGCCAGCACAGAAGCCTTCCAGCAACTGGCAGAACAGGTACGCCTTAACCCGCTCCACCACCTGCTCAGACCCTTAAAAGAGATGGTAATTTCGGAGTATTTAAATACACCAAAGATCACCACCTCCCAAGAGCACTAGAGCAAGTGAGGGGTCATTTAGACGTTAATTTCATCAAGTCCCTGTTAATATGGGAAGACACAGTGTCTATGCTTAAGGCACAACTCTTCTAAACACGAGAGTGAAGTATACAACTTTAGAACACTTTCCCACCAGGAGACTCGAACCCTAGCCAGCACAGAAGCCTTCCAGCAACTGGCATAACAGGTACGCCTTAACCCGCTCCACCACCTGCTCAGACCCTTAAAAGAGATGGTAATTTCGGAGTATTTAAATACACCAAAGATCACCACCTCCCAAGAGCACTAGAGCAAGTGAGGGGTCATTTAGACGTTAATTTCATCAAGTCCCTGTTAATATGGGAAGACACAGTGTCTATGCTTAAGGCACAACTCTTCTAAACACGAGAGTGAAGTATACAACTTTAGAACTCTTTCCCACCAGGAGACTCGAACCCTAGCCAGCACAGAAGCCTTCCAGCAACTGGCATAACAGGTACGCCTTAACCCGCTCCACCACCTGCTCAGACCCTTAAAAGAGATGGTAATTTCGGAGTATTTAAATACACCAAAGATCACCACCTCCCAAGAGCACTAGAGCAAGTGAGGGGTCATTTAGACGTTAATTTCATCAAGTCCCTGTTAATATGGGAAGACACAGTGTCTATGCTTAAGGCACAACTCTTCTAAACACGAGAGTGAAGTATACAACTTTAGAACACTTTCCCACCAGGAGACTCGAACCCTAGCCAGCACAGAAGCCTTCCAGCAACTGGCATAACAGGTACGCCTTAACCCGCTCCACCACCTGCTCAGACCCTTAAAAGAGATGGTAATTTCGGAGTATTTAAATATACCAAAGATCACCACCTCCCAAGAGCACTAGAGCAAGTGAGGGGTCATTTAGACGTTAATTTCATCAAGTCCCTGTTAATATGGAAAGACACAGTGTCTATGCTTAAGGCACAACTCTTCTAAACACGAGAGTGAAGTATACAACTTTAGAACACTTTCCCACCAGGAGACTCGAACCCTAGCCAGCAAAGAAGCCTTCCAGCAACTGGCATAACAGGTACGCCTTAACCCGCTCCACCACCTGCTCAGACCCTTAAAAGAGATGGTAATTTCGGAGTATTTAAATACACCAAAGATCACCACCTCCCAAGAGCACTAGAGCAAGTGAGGGGTCATTTAGACGTTAATTTCATCAAGTCCCTGTTAATATGGGAAGACACAGTGTCTATGCTTAAGGCACAACTCTTCTAAACACGAGAGTGAAGTATACAACTTTAGAACACTTTCCCACCAGGAGACTCGAACCCTAGCCAGCACAGAAGCCTTCCAGCAACTGGCATAACAGGTACGCCTTAACCCGCTCCACCACCTGCTCAGACCCTTAAAAGAGATGGTAATTTCGGAGTATTTAAATACACCAAAGATCACCACCTCCCAAGAGCACTAGAGCAAGTGAGGGGTCATTTAGACGTTAATTTCATCAAGTCCCTGTTAATATGGGAAGACACAGTGTCTATGCTTAAGGCACAACTCTTCTAAATACGAGAGTGAAGTATACAACTTTAGAACACTTTCCCACCAGGAGACTCGAACCCTAGCCAGCACAGAAGCCTTCCAGCAACTGGCATAAAAGGTACGCCTTAACCCGCTCCACCACCTGCTCAGACCCTTAAAAGAGATGGTAATTTCGGAGTATTTAAATACACCAAAGATCACCACCTCCCAAGAGCACTAGAGCAAGTGAGGGGTCATTTAGACGTTAATTTCATCAAGTCCCTGTTAATATGGGAAGACACAGTGTCTATGCTTAAGGCACAACTCTTCTAAACACGAGAGTGAAGTATGCAACTTTAGAACACTTTCCCACCAGGAGACTCGAACCCTAGCCAGCACAGAAGCCTTCCAGCAACTGGCATAACAGGTACGCCTTAACCCGCTCCACCACCTGCTCAGACCCTTAAAAGAGATGGTAATTTCGGAGTATTTAAATACACCAAAGATCACCACCTCCCAAGAGCACTAGAGCAAGTGAGGGGTCATTTAGACGTTAATTTCATCAAGTCCCTGTTAATATGGGAAGACACAGTGTCTATGCTTAAGGCACAACTCTTCTAAACACGAGAGTGAAGTATACAACTTTAGAACACTTTCCCACCAGGAGACTCGAACCCTAGCCAGCACAGAAGCCTTCCAGCAACTGGCATAACAGGTACGCCTTAACCCGCTCCACCACCTGCTCAGACCCTTAAAAGAGATGGTAATTTCGGAGTATTTAAATACACCAAATGTGGGTACCGACCTGTGAGATTTATATTTATTTAATTTATATGAATTTATATTTACGTTAATTTATATACTTCGATAGCAATTTGTATAATGATAAGTGGACTGTATTTCTGCAATAATCTCAATCTCACAAATCGATCCTCTACACATTAGGGGGGGGTTATTAAATTAATATATGCAGCCAATCAAACTACAGGAATAGACTACATACATTGAAAAGGTTCCTTATCTTATAGTACACCAGGTTAGTCCACCAGGTATAACTAGGGTGTAGACACCAAATTATCCTCTTTGAGGCAGCTTCCATCACCCAGTAACTGGTGCACAAAATCTTGCATCCTCGTCTTGACCTGTCAAAAGTGCGCTAGCTGTGAAGCCAGAATCCTATATATGACAAGCTATATCAGAGAAAACACTATACAGTACATGGAACAATAAAGACCTGGCTTAATTACCTTTAGTTTGAGGCTATGTCGTGCTCTAACCGGCTCACCCTATATAATGACATTAATGGCCATAAATGAAGATACATGGGTTTCGGAAAGAACACTTAACTTGCTATGTAGACAGCGTGTTGAAAAATGGTACACCTTTGGTTTCCATAACACTACGTCCAAGTAAATTTAACAGGAGCCGAATTTGCTCCCGTGTGAGCCTCTGGTCTCAATATAAACAATGGCTGCCCTCCTTCCTCCCTCTGACGCCTGGCTTACATTGTCCACATGTCAGAAAGTGATAGAAGGGTCACATTTACTCTACTTTAATATTGATAATTAAGTTAATTTATATAAGATGTTTTTATGATGGTAAAGTCCAAAGACTAATGTATTTAAGAATAATTCCCACCATAATAGGTGGTGAATTATAATAGTATGTGGTGATGATATCCCGTTTTCTATAGACGGTAATTCCACTACAAGTTACGTTTTCTATGGGTAACTTGTTTATACAACACAGCTATTATCTGTATGATATATTAAATGGTGTCGGATTTTCCGACATAATTCCCCAGGGGGCTGCTCACGTGTCGAAGTCCTATTTAGAACAGACGAACACCGATACTCCTCCTTCGAATTATTAGATTAATTTGATGTTAGTAGTTAGTAATCACACATTTGTGTGTCTGTTCGTACAGGACGGATGTCCCGTACTAGAGTTGTAGGGGTTAGAAGTCTAATGCGATTTCATTTCCCTGTCAACTCTTGAAAGGCTAATATTCAAGCCTAATTACATATTATTTAACCCAGAAGACTGGATGTGATCAAGTACTACAGTCAAGTATGATTCAGGGACTGCAGTGAGATCAGTGACATTAGATACAACTTGAAGTTTGTTCAGGTAACTGGTCACTGATATATAAACACTGAGGCCCATGGAATACATCTTGATTAAATAATAAATGAATCAAATCAGTCATCAGATTTATTGGGGTTTAATTTAGTTAATTGATTCAGAAGATTGAATAGCTCATCATTAAAGTAAAGTATGGTTCTGAGACTGCAGTGGGTTCAGTGACATTGGTCGCAGTGACTTGTAGCTGTTTTAGGCTACTGTTCACTGATTTGCCACTGAGGCCTCATGAACTCATCTTCAGCTTTAAATGATGATACTAACATCAACTTCTGTTGGTATAGTCAGCTGTAATCTCCTTAGTATAATGCTACTGAAGAAATATAATCAGCTGACAAATTTAGATTTCTACTGGTATTGTTTATCTGCAGGCATAGGTCTCCTCAGGCTTGATACTGGGCCTGAGAGTAATTTACCTCCTGCAGAGTTTAACATGGTTATACCCTGATATTTAGTAGGGCTACCAATGAATCGATGGCAATAGTCTGTCCCTACAAGGAGACCGAAGTCGTTGAGGTGATCAGACTTAATATTATCTGCCAATTTTATTCCTCTATTTCTCAGGAATTTGGCTGTTGCTCGCAGACCTTGAACTTGTAGGTCTACTGGTATTTTGTCCACCACAATGGCTTGTACTCGACAGACGTACCTGCCTAAGCGTACTGATGGTTGTACCACCTGGTAGACTTGAGGTCCTGCATCTGTTACAAACCCTGAGATGTTGAATGACATCTGGGCTACAGGCCTTAATTGTAATTCATCTGCCAACTTTTAAGTGATATATGTTCTCTAGGATCCTTGGTCAAACAACCCACGGGTATGGACCATGGCCCTCTTATTCAGGATGGTAATTTGGGCAGTAGGCAAAGTCGTATTACCTTTAGACTTTGCCGATTGGACACTCTTTGTTTGTTGCACCTTGCAGTACTGTACTGAGGTGGGAATGCTATCTTCCACCTTGGGGTTTGGAGACGTTGTTTTGGTGTCTCTGCACAATGCTGCATGGTGCTGACCTTTGTTACACCTATTACAGGTGTGTAATTGGGTATCACAGTCCTTGATGTTATGTTTCCTGAGGCACCTCGTGCAATGTTGCAAATCTTTGAGTCGCTCAACACGGGCGTCACTATCAGGAAAATTAGAGCAGTGGTACATTGAATGTTTCTCATTGCAGAACAAACATGTTCCATAGCTTCCAGTACCCTTTGGTGTTACGTTCTTGGGTGACACAGTAACTATAGGCTTGGAGGGTCCCACTGCATATACGCCCACACTGCTACTGTTCCACTTTGGTGTTGAATTATATTGTCTAGATTGATTTGGAGTACCTTTGGTACTCTGTGGTTTACTATTATTGGTTTCTGAGGGTTTACTTGGTGGTTTTAATTTGTCATGTGTTCGTAATTGATGAACTATTGACTTTAAACCTTCAGATATTTCATTCATGGATAAGATGCTTTTATTGTAATGAGCACTCATTTGTCTCAATATGTCCCTAGGTATTTTCTTCTGGACAATTATTTTCAAGACCCACTCAGCCCCGTTTGTATCTGCTGTCAGGCTGAGGGCATTGATCAATGATTCTACCTCCAGCTTGAAGACTTGGAGTGAATCAGCTGAAGCCTCCGGTGGGGGTAAATGCAACAGCTCATGAACTAAATGTGATGTTCTTACTTCTGGATCAGCATAATTATCCTTGAGGAGTTTTACTGCCAGATCATAGCCGTCATTAGTTAATCTCAGATGGGATACTACTGTTTTAGCCTCACCTGATAATTGGCCTTGCAAATAAGAGAATTTACTACTCTTTGGTAAAGATTGTTTTGAGTCTACAAGGTCAACGAATTTGTTCCAAAATTCGTCCCAATCTTCCTCATCTTTTCCTGAGAAAGTGGGTAAATTAATTGGAGGGAGTCGAGCTTCTGCTTGACTCGTATTAGATGCAACTGTTGTTGTTGTTGCTGTTGCCTTGTTCTGGGCAATTAATTTGACATAAGGCTGTAACGTGGCCTGAGTGTGATCTTCATAATTCGCTAGATCAACCATAATGTCGTCTATTTCTGTTTCTGATAAATTGGTGTTGGCAAGTTCAGCCACATATGTTGCTATTTGACATTTGATTTGCTCAAATTTACCTGCAGCTGCTTGATAATAGCTTTCCAGGTCAGCATAATCAACTGTTGATTGTTGTGACAAATCTTCACATTTCTTGATCTGTCTTGTTAAGTGGCCTTTAAGACCTGCAAGGGTTCTTTTCATTCTCCCTGCATTATCCATACTGGCTAGTTGGTGAAGCCTTGTGGGACTTGTACTTGGGCTGCTCATAATACTGAACAAGCTCTAATGGTAGCCTAGGGTCAATTCTGCACTCACTAGGCAATAATCCTACCTCTACTAGAGGTTAGCACTTAAAATTAACACACATTATATATATACAATCATACACTAATGATTTGAGCGATAAACCAGTGTCATGGAAGTACCTTTAGGTTAGCTCTTCTATATCACCCTAGGATGGTAGAGACACTAATTAATCACTCAAAGGTGTAATGATCATAAGTAATTATTATATATACACAACTCAACTCGAGTTGATAAAAATTACACCCAAAATAGGGTCTGGACCATTCATTAATGGTGTTAGGTTGTTGAATATAGTACAACTGACTATGGTAATAATGGGACTAGGATGAACGATAATAGTTCAACTAGTCAATGGTTAATATCCTACCCTGTTGTGGGTTGGCAATTAGTAAATATTATACTGTGATCACTAGTGCAATTTATATTAAATGATTCTCTATTTTGGAGAAATAATATACACAATTATTGATAATAGCCTCTTAATTGCCTCCATGAAACTTCTAATATTATCAAGAAGTATTAAATATTATTAGTGACCTCGCGAAATAAAGTCCACAAAATTCGTAGATAATCTCTCGCGAAATGTAACACCACGAAATCCGTGAACAATCTCGCGACACAGTCACTAATTTGGCTGGCTTCTATATTAGCGCTGTCATTTCACAGAATAACACGCCACCAAATCTGTGGGTGTGCATGAAACCGCTGACTAAGGCTTAACTGAACTGAGCGGTGCTCGTGAACTCGCACGAGTCAACGCCGCCGTCTTGACTGGCTTTGTTTAAATAACACTGCACTAGTATATTTAATGAATCCACTGGTTAACTGGTTCATCCGGTACTAAGATGACCAAATGTGGGTTCAAAGGATCAAATAATCCGTCATCCGGTTCGAAGATGACCAAATAATGTGGGAACCGACCTGTGAGATTTATATTTATTTAATTTATATGAATTTATATTTACGTTAATTTATATACTTCGATAGCAATTTGTATAATGATAAGTGGACTGTATTTCTGCAATAATCTCAATCTCACAAATCGATCCTCTACACATTAGGGGGGGTTATTAAATTAATATATGCAGCCAATCAAACTACAGGAATAGACTACATACATTGAAAAGGTTCCTTATCTTATAGTACACCAGGTTAGTCCACCAGGTATAACTAGGGTGTAGACACCAAATTATCCTCTTTGAGGCAGCTTCCATCACCCAGTAACTGGTGCACAAAATCTTGCATCCTCGTCTTGACCTGTCAAAAGTGCGCTAGCTGTGAAGCCAGAATCCTATATATGACAAGCTATATCAGAGAAAACACTATACAGTACATGGAACAATAAAGACCTGGCTTAATTACCTTTAGTTTGAGGCTATGTCGTGCTCTAACCGGCTCACCCTATATAATGACATTAATGGCCATAAATGAAGATACATGGGTTTCGGAAAGAACACTTAACTTGCTATGTAGACAGCGTGTTGAAAAATGGTACACCTTTGGTTTCCATAACACTACGTCCAAGTAAATTTAACAGGAGCCGAATTTGCTCCCGTGTGAGCCTCTGGTCTCAATATAAACAATGGCTGCCCTCCTTCCTCCCTCTGACGCCTGGCTTACATTGTCCACATGTCAGAAAGTGATAGAAGGGTCACATTTACTCTACTTTAATATTGATAATTAAGTTAATTTATATAAGATGTTTTTATGATGGTAAAGTTCAAAGACTAATGTATTTAAGAATAATTCCCACCATAATAGGTGGTGAATTATAATAGTATGTGGTGATGATATCCCGTTTTCTATAGACGGTAATTCCACTACAAGTTACGTTTTCTATGGGTAACTTGTTTATACAACACAGCTATTATCTGTATGATATATTAAATGGTGTCGGATTTTCCGACACCAAAGATCACCACCTCCCAAGAGCACTAGAGCAAGTGAGGGGTCATTTAGACGTTAATTTCATCAAGTCCCTGTTAATACGGGAAGACACAGTGTCTATGTTTAAGGCACAACTCTTCTAAACACGAGAGTGAAGTATACAACTTTAGAACACTTTCCCACCAGGAGACTCGAACCCTAGCCAGCACAGAAGCCTTCCAGCAACTGGCATAACAGGTACGCCTTAACCCGCTCCACCACCTGCTCAGACCCTTAAAAGAGATGGTAATTTCGGAGTATTTAAATACACCAAAGATCACCACCTCCCAAGAGCACTAGAGCAAGTGAGGGGTCATTTAGACGTTAATTTCATCAAGTCCCTGTTAATATGGGAAGACACAGTGTCTATGCTTAAGGCACAACTCTTCTAAACACGAGAGTGAAGTATACAACTTTAGAACACTTTCCCACCAGGAGACTCGAACCCTAGCCAACACAGAAGCCTTCCAGCAACTGGCATAACAGGTACGCCGTAACCCGCTCCACCACCTGCTCAGACCCTTAAAGGAGATGGTAATTTCGGAGTATTTAAATACACCAAAGATCACCACCTCCCAAGAGCACTAGAGCAAGTGAGGGGTCATTTAGACGTTAATTTCATCAAGTCCCTGTTAATATGGGAAGACACAGTGTCTATGCTTAAGGCACAACTCTTCTAAACACGAGAGTGAAATATACAACTTTAGAACACTTTCCCACCAGGAGACTCGAACCCTAGCCAGCACAGAAGCCTTCCAGCAACTGGCATAACAGGTACGCCTTAACCCGCTCCACCACCTGCTCAGACCCTTAAAAGAGATGGTAATTTCGGAGTATTTAAATACACCAAAGATCACCACCTCCCAAGAGCACTAGAGCAAGTGAGGGGTCATTTAGACGTGAATTTCATCAAGTCCCTGTTAATATGGGAAGACACAGTGTCTATGCTTAAGGCACAACTCTTCTAAACACGAGAGTGAAGTATACAACTTTAGAACACTTTCCCACCAGGAGACTCGAACCCTAGCCAGCACAGAAGCCTTCCAGCAACTGGCATAAAAGGTACGCCTTAACCCGCTCCACCACCTGCTCAGACCCTTAAAAGAGATGGTAATTTCGGAGTATTTAAATACACCAAAGATCACCACCTCCCAAGAGCACTAGAGCAAGTGAGGGGTCATTTAGACGTTAATTTCATCAAGTCCCTGTTAATATGGGAAGACACAGTGTCTATGCTTAAGGCACAACTCTTCTAAAGACGAGAGTGAAGTATACAACTTTAGAACACTTTCCCACCAGGAGACTCGAACCCTAGCCAGCACAGAAGCCTTCCAGCAACTGGCATAACAGGTACGCCTTAACCCGCTCCACCACCTGCTCAGACCCTTAAAAGAGATGGTAATTTCGGAGTATTTAAATACACCAAAGATCACCACCTCCCAAGAGCACTAGAGCAAGTGAGGGGTCATTTAGACGTTAATTTCATCAAGTCCCTGTTAATATGGGAAGACACAGTGTCTATGCTTAAGGCACAACTCTTCTAAACACGAGAGTGAAGTATACAACTTTAGAACACTTTCCCACCAGGAGACTCGAACCCTAGCCAGCACAGAAGCCTTCCAGCAACTGGCATAACAGGTACGCCTTAACCCGCTCCACCACCTGCTCAGACCCTTAAAAGAGATGGTAATTTCGGAGTATTTAAATACACCAAAGATCACCACCTCCCAAGAGCACTAGAGCAAGTGAGGGGTCATTTAGACGTTAATTTCATCAAGTCCCTGTTAATACAGGAAGACACAGTGTCTATGTTTAAGGCACAACTCTTCTAAACACGAGAGTGAAGTATACAACTTTAGAACACTTTCCCACCAGGAGACTCGAACCCTAGCCAGCACAGAAGCCTTCCAGCAACTGGCATAACAGGTACGCCTTAACCCGCTCCACCACCTGCTCAGACCCTTAAAAGAGATGGTAATTTCGGAGTATTTAAATACACCAAAGATCACCACCTCCCAAGAGCACTAGAGCAAGTGAGGGGTCATTTAGACGTTAATTTCATCAAGTCCCTGTTAATATGGGAAGACACAGTGTCTATGCTTAAGGCACAACTCTTCTAAAGACGAGAGTGAAGTATACAACTTTAGAACACTTTCCCACCAGGAGACTCGAACCCTAGCCAGCACAGAAGCCTTCCAGCAACTGGCATAAAAGGTACGCCTTAACCCGCTCCACCACCTGCTCAGACCCTTAAAAGAGATGGTAATTTCGGAGTATTTAAATACACCAAAGATCACCACCTCCCAAGAGCACTAGAGCAAGTGAGGGGTCATTTAGACGTTAATTTCATCAAGTCCCTGTTAATATGGGAAGACACAGTGTCTATGCTTAAGGCACAACTCTTCTAAACACGAGAGTGAAGTATACAACTTTAGAACACTTTCCCACCAGGAGACTCGAACCCTAGCCAGCACAGAAGCCTTCCAGCAACTGGCATAAAAGGTACGCCTTAACCCGCTCCACCACCTGCTCAGACCCTTAAAAGAGATGGTAATTTCGGAGTATTTAAATACACCAAAGATCACCACCTCCCAAGAGCACTAGAGCAAGTGAGGGGTCATTTAGACGTTAATTTCATCAAGTCCCTGTTAATATGGGAAGACACAGTGTCTATGCTTAAGGCACAACTCTTCTAAACACGAGAGTGAAGTATACAACTTTAGAACACTTTCCCACCAGGAGACTCGAACCCTAGCCAGCACAGAAGCCTTCCAGCAACTGGCATAACAGGTACGCCTTAACCCGCTCCACCACCTGCTCAGACCCTTAAAAGAGATGGTAATTTCGGAGTATTTAAATACACCAAAGATCACCACCTCCCAAGAGCACTAGAGCAAGTGAGGGGTCATTTAGACGTTAATTTCATCAAGTTCCTGTTAATATGGGAAGACACAGTGTCTATGCTTAAGGCACAACTCTTCTAAACACGAGAGTGAAGTATACAACTTTAGAACACTTTCCCACCAGGAGACTCGAACCCTAGCCAGCACAGAAGCCTTCCAGCAACTGGCATAACAGGTACGCCTTAACCCGCTCCACCACCTGCTCAGACCCTTAAAAGAGATGGTAATTTCGGAGTATTTAAATGCACCAAAGATCACCACCTCCCAAGAGCACTAGAGCAAGTGAGGGGTCATTTAGACGTTAATTTCAACAAGTCCCTGTTAATATGGGAAGACACAGTGTCTATGCTTAAGGCACAACTCTTCTAAACACGAGAGTGAAGTATACAACTTTAGAACACTTTCCCACCAGGAGACTCGAACCCTAGCCAGCACAGAAGCCTTCCAGCAACTGGCATAACAGGTACGCCTTAACCCGCTCCACCACCTGCTCAGACCCTTAAAAGAGATGGTAATTTCGGAGTATTTAAATACACCAAAGATCACCACCTCCCAAGAGCACTAGAGCAAGTGAGGGGTCATTTAGACGTTAATTTCATCAAGTTCCTGTTAATATGGGAAGACACAGTGTCTATGCTTAAGGCACAACTCTTCTAAACACGAGAGTGAAGTATACAACTTTAGAACACTTTCCCACCAGGAGACTCGAACCCTAGCCAGCACAGAAGCCTTCCAGCAACTGGCATAACAGGTACGCCTTAACCCGCTCCACCACCTGCTCAGACCCTTAAAAGAGATGGTAATTTCGGAGTATTTAAATACACCAAAGATCACCACCTCCCAAGAGCACTAGAGCAAGTGAGGGGTCATTTAGACGTTAATTTCATCAAGTCCCTGTTAATATGGGAAGACACAGTGTCTATGCTTAAGGCACAACTCTTCTAAACACGAGAGTGAAGTATACAACTTTAGAACACTTTCCCACCAGGAGACTCGAACCCTAGCCAGCACAGAAACCTTCCAGCAACTGGCATAAAAGGTACGCCTTAACCCGCTCCACCACCTGCTCAGACCCTTAAAAGAGATGGTAATTTCGGAGTATTTAAATACACCAAAGATCACCACCTCCCAAGAGCACTAGAGCAAGTGAGGGGTCATTTAGACGTTAATTTCATCAAGTCCCTGTTAATATGGGAAGACACAGTGTCTATGCTTAAGGCACAACTCTTCTAAACACGAGAGTGAAGTATACAACTTTAGAACACTTTCCCACCAGGAGACTCGAACCCTAGCCAGCACAGAAGCCTTCCAGCAACTGGCATAAAAGGTACGCCTTAACCCGCTCCACCACCTGCTCAGACCCTTAAAAGAGATGGTAATTTCGGAGTATTTAAATACACCAAAGATCACCACCTCCCAAGAGCACTAGAGCAAGTGAGGGGTCATTTAGACGTTAATTTCATCAAGTCCCTGTTAATATGGGAAGACACAGTGTCTATGCTTAAGGCACAACTCTTCTAAACACGAGAGTGAAGTATACAACTTTAGAACACTTTCCCACCAGGAGACTCGAACCCTAGCCAGCACAGAAGCCTTCCAGCAACTGGCATAACAGGTACGCCTTAACCCGCTCCACCACCTGCTCAGACCCTTAAAAGAGATGGTAATTTCGGAGTATTTAAATACACCAAAGATCTCCACCTCCCAAGAGCACTAGAGCAAGTGAGGGGTCATTTAGACGTTAATTTCATCAAGTTCCTGTTAATATGGGAAGACACAGTGTCTATGCTTAAGGCACAACTCTTCTAAACACGAGAGTGAAGTATACAACTTTAGAACACTTTCCCACCAGGAGACTCGAACCCTAGCCAGCACAGAAGCCTTCCAGCAACTGGCATAACAGGTACGCCTTAACCCGCTCCACCACCTGCTCAGACCCTTAAAAGAGATGGTAATTTCGGAGTATTTAAATGCACCAAAGATCACCACCTCCCAAGAGCACTAGAGCAAGTGAGGGGTCATTTAGACGTTAATTTCAACAAGTCCCTGTTAATATGGGAAGACACAGTGTCTATGCTTAAGGCACAACTCTTCTAAACACGAGAGTGAAGTATACAACTTTAGAACACTTTCCCACCAGGAGACTCGAACCCTAGCCAGCACAGAAGCCTTCCAGCAACTGGCATAACAGGTACGCCTTAACCCGCTCCACCACCTGCTCAGACCCTTAAAAGAGATGGTAATTTCGGAGTATTTAAATACACCAAAGATCACCACCTCCCAAGAGCACTAGAGCAAGTGAGGGGTCATTTAGACGTTAATTTCATCAAGTTCCTGTTAATATGGGAAGACACAGTGTCTATGCTTAAGGCACAACTCTTCTAAACACGAGAGTGAAGTATACAACTTTAGAACACTTTCCCACCAGGAGACTCGAACCCTAGCCAGCACAGACGCCTTCCAGCAACTGGCATAACAGGTACGCCTTAACCCGCTCCACCACCTGCTCAGACCCTTAAAAGAGATGGTAATTTCGGAGTATTTAAATACACCAAAGATCACCACCTCCCAAGAGCACTAGAGCAAGTGAGGGGTCATTTAGACGTTAATTTCATCAAGTCCCTGTTAATATGGGAAGACACAGTGTCTATGCTTAAGGCACAACTCTTCTAAACACGAGAGTGAAGTATACAACTTTAGAACACTTTCCCACCAGGAGACTCGAACCCTAGCCAGCACAGATATGTTCTTGTCTTGTCCTTACTCTCATGAGAGTAAGGACAAGACAAGAACATATCGATGCCAACACAGAAGACAATGTCCAACATAACAGGCCAATTACACTGGATTTATCTTTGTGTTTAGATAGGAGATGCCTCGTATGGGCCAATACGCCTTCTGCAGCCCCTATGTTTATCCCTTATGTATCCCCCCATGTTTTTCACCTTCATTGTATTATCACCTGACCTAATGCGGGTATAAAATCAACTAGTATTGTAAGATCTGTTCACTTGAGAATGAACCATGGAGGTTCGAAACGTCGTGCAAATTATACAAATAAGTGTAATACACTCAAATATTATACAAATAAGTGTAATACAGTAAATCACTTCTTTTCTTCACCTTAAAAGTACGAAAATGAGTTTTGGAGAACTCCTATTCCAATTAAGCCCTGATGCTAAGAAAATAGTTAGAGGGATAGAAGCCCTAAACCAGAAAATAATAAATACAGAATATGCGGTCATATTCAATGAAACATGTATGAAAGAAAACCTGCTGCCAGTATACACCAATATATATATATATATATATATATATATATATATATATATATATATATATATATATATATATATATATATATATATATATATATATATATATATATATATATATATATATATGTCGTACCTAGTAGCCAGAACTCACTTCTCAGCCTACTATGCATGGCCCGATTTGCCTAATAAGCCAAGTTTTCATGAATTAATGTTTTTTCGACTACCTAACCTACCTAACCTAACCTAACCTAACTTTTTCGGCTACCTTACCTAACCTAACCTATAAAGATAGGTTAGGTTAGGTTAGGTAGGGTTGGTTAGGTTTGGTCATATATCTACGTTAATTTTAACTCCAATACAAATAAATTGACCTCGAACATAATGAAATGGGTAGCTTTATCATTTCATAAGAAAAAAATTAGAGAAAATATATTAATTCATGAAAACTAGGCTTATTAGGCAAATCGGGCCTTGCATAGTAGGCTGAAAAGTACGTTCTGGCTACTAGGTACGACATATATATATATATATATATATATATATATATATATATATATATATATATATATATATATATATATATATATATATATATATATATATATATATATATATATATATATATATATATATATATATATATATATATATATATATATATATATATATATATATATATATATATATATATATATATATATATATATATATATATATATATATATATATATATATATATATATATATATATATATATATATATATATATATATATATATATATATATATATATATATATATATATATATATATAATAAGTTGTTTCTGCAGAAGGTGTCCAGCAGGGAGACCCACTTGCCCCTTTTCTTTTTTGCATGGCTATTAAAGAGGTCACAAGCAGGTTGACCAGCAAACAACATCTGGTTCCTGGACGATGACACCCTGGCAGGGACACAGGAGTCCCTGCTAGAAGATCTACAGCTGGTGAAATCTAAGGGAGAGGAGTTAGGACTCACCCTAAACCCATTAAAGTGTGAAATCATCTCATCTAGCCAACCAACCATAGATGCAGTGCGAAACATATTGCCAGGAGCCCAAGTGATCGCTCCCACCGACAGTGTGCTGCTAGGGGCACCTCTGGGCTCGAGCGCCATTGAGGTAGTCTTCGAAGAAAAGCTGAACGACCTGAGGAGGATGGAGGGAAGAATAGGGGCTTTGGACGCCCACGATGCTTTGTACCTTCTCACAAGGTGCCTGGCTTTGCCCAGACTGACCTATTTCCTAAGGTGTGCTCCCTCCTTCGACAGCCCAAAATTAACAGAATATGACACACTCCTAAGGTCAATAACAGTGAAAGTGTTAAACCTCTCCCTGCAAGATGACCAATGGGACCAAGCAACGCTCCCAGTTAGACTCGGGGGAATAGGTATTTGCAAGGCGACACAGTTAGCATTGCCAGCATTCTTATCTTCGACCAGTGCAACAGGTGAATTAGTTAAGGAAATACTACCGGAACACCTAAGAGACTTCATTGGGATTCATGATCCCAAATTCGCGGAAGGAGCCGGTCAGTGGGACACTCTCGTCAACTCTCATCCAGGACCGACTTTTCCAAATGACTGCAAACAGTCCAAATGGGATAGCCCCATAGTGGAGAACATCGCCACATCATTGCTGGAGGCAGCTTCCAGGAAGGACAAAGTGCGTCTTCTAGCTGTGCAAGCGCCCCATGCCGGAGACTTCCTGTTGGCAGTCCCTAATTCCGCCTTGGGCACCCGCCTGGACCATCGGACCCAAAGTACTGGTGTTGCTCTGCGCTTTGCCGCCCTTATCTCCACCGAGCATCGGTGTATTTGCGGCCATGCACGGGCAGACCAATACGACAGCCATGGTCTCATCTGTCGTAAGACACAGGGAAAGATTGCCAGACATGAAGCAGTCAATGACATCATCAAGAGAAGTTTGGCTTCAGCTGGATGCCCAGCACAAAGGGAACCTCAGTTGTGCAGACCTGACAACAGCCAAAAAACGCCCAGATGGAGTCACCCTGCAGCCGTGGAGGGAAGGTAAACAGGTCGTGTGGGACTACACGTGTGCATCCACATTGGCTGATACCTATCTACCTTACAGCGCAGCTGAGGGAGGCGGGGCGGCCACATTCAGGGAGACCCAGAAAACTAACAAGTACAGGGACCTAGAACGTTGTTACAGGTTCGTGCCAATAGGCTCTGAGACTCTGGGCGCCTGGGGTAAATGTGCACTTAAGTTCCTGAAGGAGCTGGGCGAGGAACTCATTGGGAAGACTAGAGACCCAAGAGCGGCCAGTTTTATGTTTCAGCGCCTCAGTGTCGCTGTTCAGAGGGGAAATGCGTGCTGTATCTTGGGTACGCACCCAACCCCCGAGGAGCTGGACGAGGTCTTCGAACACTGATTGGTATATTGTTGTATAAGTGTGTGTTTTCTGTAAACTGTAGCATTGCAATAAAATCATATATATATATATATATATATATATATATATATATATATATATATATATATATATATATATATATAAGGCACAACTCTCCTAAACACGAGAGTGAAGTATACAGTGTTCTAAAGTGAAAGTTTTCTAAAGTTATATATATATATATATATATATATATATATATATATATATATATATATATATATATATATATATATATATATGTCGTACCTAATAGCCAGAACGCACTTCTCAGCCTAATATGCAAGGCCCGTTTTGCCTAATAAGCCAAGTTTTCCTGAATTAATATTATTTCTCTAATTTTTTTCTTATGAAATGATAAAGCTACCCATTTCATTATGTTTGAGGTCAATTTTTTTTATTGGAGTTAAAATTAACGTAGATATATGACCGAACCTAACCAACCCTACCTAACCTAACCTAACCAATCTTTATAGGTTAGGTTAGGTTAGGTAGCCAAAAAAGTTAGGTTAGGTTAGGTTAGGTAGGTTAGGTAGTCGAAAAACAATTAATTCATGAAAACTTGGCTTATTAGGCAAATCGGGCCTTGCATAGTAGGCTGAGAAGTGCATTCTGGCTACTAGGTACGACATATATATATATATACATATATATATATATATATATATATATATATATATATATATATATAAATATATATATATATATATATATATATATATATATATATATATATATATATATATATATATATATATATATGTCGTACCTAGTAGCCAGAACGCACTCCTCAGCTTACTATGCAAGACCCGATTTGCCTAATAAGCCAAGTTTTCCTGAATTAATATATATTCCCTAATTTTTTAATTATGAAATGATAAAGCTACCCATTTCATTACGTATGAGGTCAATTTTTTTTATTGCAGTTAAAATGAATGTAGATATATGACCGAACCTAACCAACCCTACCTAACCTAACCTGACCTATCTTTATAGGTTAGGTTAGGTTAGGTAGCGGAAAAAGTTAGGTTAGGTTAGGTTAGGTAGGTTAGGTAGTCGAAAAAACATTAATTCATGAAAACTTGGCTTATTAGGCAAATCGGGCGTTGCATAGTAGGCTGAGAAGTGAGTTCTGGCTACTAGGTACGACATATATATATATATAAATATATATATATATATATATATATATATATATATATATATATATATATATATATATATATATATATGTCGTACCTAGTAGCCAGAACGCACTTCTCAGCCTACTATGCAAGGCCTAATTTGCCTAATAAGCCAAGTTTTCCTGAATTAATATATTTTCTCTAATTTTTTTTCTTATGAAATGATAAAGCTACCTATTTCATTATGTATGAGGTCAATTTTTTTTTAGTGGAGTTAAAAGTAACGTAGATTTATGACCGAACCTAGCCAACCCTACCTAACCTAACCTAACCTATCTTTATAGGTTAGGTTGGGTTAGGTAGCCGAAAAAGTTAGGTTAGGTTAGGTTAGGTAGGTTAGGTAGTCGAAAAACAATTAATTCATGAAAACTTGGCTTATTAGGCAAAACGGGCCTTGAATAGTAGGCATAGAAGTGAGTTCTGGCTATTAGGTACAACATATATATATATATATATATATATATATATATATATATATATATATATATATGTCGTACCTAGTAGCCAGAACGCACTTCTCAGCCTACTATGCAAGGGCCGATTTGCCTAATAGGCCAAGTTTTCCTGAACTAATATATTTTCTCTAATTTTTTTCTTATGAAATGATAAAGCTACCCATTTCATTATGTATGAGGTCAATTTTTTTTTATTAGAGTTAACATTACCGTAGATATATGACCGAACCTAACCAACCCTACCTAACCTAACCTAACTTATCTTTATAGGTTAGGTTAGGTTAGGTAGCCGAAAAAGGTAGGTTAGGTTAGGTTAGGTAGGTTAGGAAGTCGAAAAAACATTATTTCATGAAAACTTGGCTTATTAGGCAAATCGGGCCTTGCATAGTAGGCTGAGAAGTGAGTTCTGGCTACAAGGTACGACATATTTATATATATATATATATACATATATATATATATATATATATATATATATATATATATATATATATATATATATATATATATATATATATATATATATATATATATATATATATACAGGAAACACTGCTACCAAAATAAACTAATATATATATATATATATATATATATATATATATATATATATATATATATATATAGACATATGTCGTACCTAATAGCCAGAACTCACTTCTCAGCCTACTATTCAAGGCCCGATTTGCCTAATAAGCCAAGTTTTCCTGAATTAATATATTTACTATAATTTTTTTCTTATAAAATGATAAAGCAACCCTTTTCTCTATGTATGAGGTCAATTTTTTTTTATTGGAGTTAAAATTAACGTAGATATATGACCGAACCTAACCAACCCTACCTAACCTAACCTAACCTATATTTATAGGTAAGGTTAGGTTAGGTAGCCAAAAAAAGCTAGGTTAGGTTAGGTTAGGTAGGTTAGGTAGACGAAAAAACATTAATTCATGAAAACTTGGCTTATTAGGCAAATCGGGCCTTGAATAGTAGGCTGAGAAGTGCGTTCTGGCTATTAGGTACGACATATATATATATATATATATATATATATATATATATATATATATATATATATATATATATATATATATATATATATATATATATATATATATATATATATATGTCGTACCTAGTAGCCAGAACGCACTTCTCAGCCTACTATGCAAGGCCCGATTTGCCTAATAAGCCAAGTTTTCCTGAATTAATACATTTTCTCAAATTTTTTTCTTATGAAATGATAAAGCTACCCATTTCATTATGTATGAGGTCAATTTTTTTTTATTGGAGTTAAAATTAACGTAGATATATGATCGAACCTAACCAACCCTACCTAACCTAACCTAACCTATCTTTATAGGTTAGGTTAGGTTAGGTAGCCGAAAAAGTTAGGTTAGGTTAGGTTAGGTAGGTTAGGTTGTCGAAAAACAATTATTTCATGAAAACTTGGCTC
>NW_027190045.1:50000-59309 GCF_040958095.1 Procambarus clarkii
TATATATATATATATATATATATATATATATATATATATATATATATATATATATATAACTGAAAACTCACACCCCAGAAGTGACTCGAACCCATACTCCCAGGAGCCACGCAACTGGTATGTACAAGACGCCTTAATCCACTTGACCATCACGACCGGACAAAATGAGGTGATAGCCGAGGCTATTTGAACCACCCCACCGCCGGCACTTGGATAGTAATCTTGGGCATAGCATTTTACCAAATCACCTCATTCTTTGGGGCACACGTGAGGAACACAAATGCGAACAAGCCTGAATGGTCCCCAGGACAATATGCAACTGAAAACTCACACCCCAGAAGTGACTCGAACCCATACTCTCAGGAGCCACGCAACTGGTATGTACAAGACGCCTTAATCCACTTGACCATCACGACCGGACAAAATGAGGTGATAGCCGAGGCTATTTGAACCACCCCACCGCCGGCACTTGGATAGTAATCTTGGGCATAGCATTTTACCAAATCACCTCATTCTTTGGGGCACACGTGAGGAACACAAATGCGAACAAGCCTGAATGGTCCCCAGGACAATATGCAACTGAAAACTCACACCCCAGAAGTGACTCGAACCCATACTCCCAGGAGCCACGCAACTGGTATGTACAAGACGCCTTAATCCACTTGACCATCACGACCGGACAAAATGAGGTGATAGCCGAGGCTATTTGAACCACCCCACCGCCGGCACTTGGATAGTAATCTTGGGCATAGCATTTTACCAAATCACCTCATTCTTTGGGGCACACGTGAGGAACACAAATGCGAACAAGCCTGAATGGTCCCCAGGACAATATGCAACTGAAAACTCACACCCCAGAAGTGACTCGAACCCATACTCCCAGGAGCCACGCAACTGGTATGTACAAGACGCCTTAATCCACTTGACCATCACGACCGGACAAAATGAGGTGATAGCCGAGGCTATTTGAACCACCCCACCGCCGGCACTTGGATAGTAATCTTGGGCATAGCATTTTACCAAATCACCTCATTCTTTGGGGCACACGTGAGGAACACAAATGCGAACAAGCCTGAATGGTCCCCAGGACAATATGCAACTGAAAACTCACACCCCAGAAGTGACTCGAACCCATACTCCCAGGAGCCACGCAACTGGTATGTACAAGACGCCTTAATCCACTTGACCATCACGACCGGACAAAATGAGGTGATAGCCGAGGCTATTTGAACCACCCCACCGCCGGCACTTGGATAGTAATCTTGGGCATAGCATTTTACCAAATCACCTCATTCTTTGGGGCACACGTGAGGAACACAAATGCGAACAAGCCTGAATGGTCCCCAGGACAATATGCAACTGAAAACTCACACCCCAGAAGTGACTCGAACCCATACTCCCAGGAGCCACGCAACTGGTATGTACAAGACGCCTTAATCCACTTGACCATCACGATCGGACAAAATGAGGTGATAGCCGAGGCTATTTGAACCACCCCACCGCCGGCACTTGGATAGTAATCTTGGGCATAGCATTTTACCAAATCACCTCATTCTTTGGGGCACACGTGAGGAACACAAATGCGAACAAGCCTGAATGGTCCCCAGGACAATATGCAACTGAAAACTCACACCCCAGAAGTGACTCGAACCCATACTCCCAGGAGCCACGCAACTGGTATGTACAAGACGCCTTAATCCACTTGACCATCACGACCGGACAAAATGAGGTGATAGCCGAGGCTATTTGAACCACCCCACCGCCGGCACTTGGATAGTAATCTTGGGCATAGCATTTTACCAAATCACCTCATTCTTTGGGGCACACATGAGGAACACAAATGCGAACAAGCCTGAATGGTCCCCAGGACAATATGCAACTGAAAACTCACACCCCAGAAGTGACTCGAACCCATACTCCCAGGAGCCACGCAACTGGTATGTACAAGACGCCTTAATCCACTTGACCATCACGACCGGACAAAATGAGGTGATAGCCGAGGCTATTTGAACCACCCTACCTCCGGCACTAGGATAGTAATCTTGGGCATAGCATTTTACCAAATCACCTCATTCTTTGGGGCACATGTGAGGAACACAAATGCGAACAAGCCTGAATGGTCCCCAGGACAATATGCAACTGAAAACTCACACCCCAGAAGTGACTCGAACCCATACTCCCAGGAGCCACGCAACTGGTATGTACAAGACGCCTTAATCCACTTGACCATCACGACCGGACAAAATGAGGTGATAGCCGAGGCTATTTGAACCACCCCACCGCCGGCACTTGGATAGTAATCTTGGGCATAGCATTTTACCAAATCACCTCATTCTTTGGGGCACACGTCAGGAACACAAATGCGAACAAGCCTGAATGTTCCCCAGGACAATATGCAACTGAAAACTCACACCCCAGAAGTGACTCGAACCCATACTCCCAGGAGCCACGCAACTGGTATGTACAAGACGCCTTAATCCACTTGACCATCACGACCGGACAAAATGAGGTGATAGCCGAGGCTATTTGAACCACCCCACCGCCGGCACTTGGATAGTAATCTTGGGCATAGCATTTTACCAAATCACCTCATTCTTTGGGGCACATGTGAGGAACACAAATGCGAACAAGTGTGAATGGTCCCCAGGACAATATGCAACTGAAAACTCACACCCCAGAAGTGACTCGAACCCATACTCCCAGGAGCCACGCAACTGGTATGTACAAGACGCCTTAATCCACTTGACCATCACGACTGGACAAAATGAGGTGATAGCCGAGGCTATTTGAACCACCCCACCGCCGGCACTTGGATAGTAATCTTGGGCATAGCATTTTACCAAATCACCTCATTCTTTGGGGCACACGTGAGGAACACAAATGCGAACAAGCCTGAATGGTCCCCAGGACAATATGCAACTGAAAACTCACACCCCAGAAGTGACTCGAACCCATACTCCCAGGAGCCACGCAACTGGTATGTACAAGACGCCTTAATCCACTTGACCATCACGACCGGACAAAATGAGGTGATAGCCGAGGCTATTTGAACCACCCCACCGCCGGCACTTGGATAGTAATCTTGGGCATAGCATTTTACCAAATCACCTCATTCTTTGGGGCACACGTGAGGAACACAAATGCGAACAAGCCTGAATGGTCCCCAGGACAATATGCAACTGAAAACTCACACCCCAGAAGTGACTCGAACCCATACTCCCAGGAGCCACGCAACTGGTATGTACAAGACGCCTTAATCCACTTGACCATCACGACCGTCCAAAATGAGGTGATAGCCGAGGCTATTTGAACCACCCCACCGCCGGCACTTGGATAGTAACCTTGGGCATAGCATTTTACCAAATCACCTCATTCTTTAGGGCACACGTGAGGAACACAAATGCGAACAAGCCTGAATGGTCCCCAGGACAATATGCAACTGAAAACTCACACCCCAGAAGTGACTCGAACCCATACTCCCAGGAGCCACGCAACTGGTATGTACAAGACGCCTTAATCCACTTGACCATCACGACCGGACAAAATGAGGTGATAGCCGAGGCTATTTGAACCACCCCACCGCCGGCACTTGGATAGTAATCTTGGGCATAGCATTTTACCAAATCACCTCATTCTTTGGGGCACACGTGAGGAACACAAATGCGAACAAGCCTGAATGGTCCCCAGGACAATATGCAACTGAAAACTCACACCCCAGAAGTGACTCGAACCCATACTCCCAGGAGCCACGCAACTGGTATGTACAAGACGCCTTAATCCACTTGACCATCACGACCGGACAAAATGAGGTGATAGCCGAGGCTATTTGAACCACCCCACCGCCGGCACTTGGATAGTAATCTTGGGCATAGCATTTTACCAAATCACCTCATTCTTTGGGGCACACGTGAGGAACACAAATGCGAACAAGCCTGAATGGTCCCCAGGACAATATGCAACTGAAAACTCACACCCCAGAAGTGACTCGAACCCATACTCCCAGGAGCCACGCAACTGGTATGTACAAGACGCCTTAATCCACTTGACCATCACGACCGGACAAAATGAGGTGATAGCCGAGGCTATTTGAACCACCCCACCGCCGGCACTTGGATAGTAATCTTGGGCATAGCATTTTACCAAATCACCTCATTCTTTGGGGCACACGTGAGGAACACAAATGCGAACAAGCCTGAATGGTCCCCAGGACAATATGCAACTGAAAACTCACACCCCAGAAGTGACTCGAACCCATACTCCCAGGAGCCACGCAACTGGTATGTACAAGACGCCTTAATCCACTTGACCATCACGACCGGACAAAATGAGGTGATAGCCGAGGCTATTTGAACCACCCCACCGCCGGCACTTGGATAGTAATCTTGGGCATAGCATTTTACCAAATCACCTCATTCTTTGGGGCACACGTGAGGAACACAAATGCGAACAAGCCTGAATGGTCCCCAGGACAATATGCAACTGAAAACTCACACCCCAGAAGTGACTCGAACCCATACTCCCAGGAGCCACGCAACTGGTATGTACAAGACGCCTTAATCCACTTGACCATCACGACCGGACAAAATGAGGTGATAGCCGAGGCTATTTGAACCACCCCACCGCCGGCACTTGGATAGTAATCTTGGGCATAGCATTTTACCAAATCACCTCATTCTTTGGGGCACACGTGAGGAACACAAATGCGAACAAGCCTGAATGGTCCCCAGGACAATATGCAACTGAAAACTCACACCCCAGAAGTGACTCGAACCCATACTCCCAGGAGCCACGCAACTGGTATGTACAAGACGCCTTAATCCACTTGACCATCACGACCGGACAAAATGAGGTGATAGCTGAGGCTATTTGAACCACCCCACCGCCGGCACTTGGATAGTAATCTTGGGCATAGCATTTTACCAAATCACCTCATTCTTTGGGGCACATGTGAGGAACACAAATGCGAACAAGCCTGAATGGTCCCCAGGACAATATGCAACTGAAAACTCACACCCCAGAAGTGACTCGAACCCATACTCCCAGGAGCCACGCAACTGGTATGTACAAGACGCCTTAATCCACTTGATCATCACGACCGGACAAAATGAGGTGATAGCCGAGGCTATTTGAACCACCCCACCGCCGGCACTTGGATAGTAATCTTGGGCATAGCATTTTACCAAATCACCTCATTCTTTGGGGCACACGTGAGGAACACAAATGCGAACAAGCCTGAATGGTCCCCAGGACAATATGCAACTGAAAACTCACACCCCAGAAGTGACTCGAACCCATACTCCCAGGAGCCACGCAACTGGTATGTACAAGACGCCTTGTACAAACTTCATCCTAAAGAAGAAGTGATGGTCAAGTGGATTGGTCAAGTGGATGGTCAAGTGGATTGGTCGTGATGGTCACGTGGATTAAGGCGATTTGTACATACCAGTTGCGTGGCTCCTGGGAGTATGGGTTCGAGTCACTTCTGGGGTGTGAGTTTTCAGTTGCATATTGTCCTGGGGACCATTCAGGCTTGTTCGCATTTGTGTCCCTCACGTGTGCCCCAAAGAATGAGGTGATTTGGTAAAATGCTATGCCCAAGATTACTATCCAAGTGCCGGCGGTGGGGTGGTTCAAATAGCCTCGGCAATCACCTCATTTTGTCCGGTCGTGATGGTCAAGTGGATTAAGGCGTCTTGTACATACCAGTTGCGTGGCTCCTGGGAGAATGGGTTCGAGTCACTTCTGGGGTGTGAGTTTTCAGTTGCATATTGTCCTGGGGACCATTCAGGCTTGTTCGCATTTGTGTTCCTCACGTGTGCCCCAAAGAATGAGGTGATTTGGTAAAATGCTATGCCCAAGATTACTATCCAAGTGCCGGCGGTGGGGTGGTTCAAATAGCCTCGGCTATCACCTCATTTTGTCCGGTCGTGATGGTCAAGTGGATTAAGGCGTCTTGTACATACCAGTTGCGTGGCTCCTGGGAGTATGGGTTCGAGTCACTTCTGGGGTGTGAGTTTTCAGTTGCATATTGTCCTGGGGACCATTCAGGCTTGTTCGCATTTGTGTTCCTTACGTGTGCCCCAAAGAATGAGGTGATTTGGTAAAATGCTATGCCCAAGATTACTATCCAAGTGCCGGCGGTGGGGTGGTTCAAATAGCCTCGGCTATCACCTCATTTTGTCCGGTCGTGATGGTCAAGTGGATTAAGGCGTCTTGTACATACCAGTTGCGTGGCTCCTGGGAGTATGGGTTCGAGTCACTTCTAGGGTGTGAGTTTTCAGTTGCATATTGTCCTGGGGACCATTCAGGCTTGTTCGCATTTGTGTTCCTCACGTGTACCCCAAAGAATGAGGTGATTTGGTAAAATGCTATGCCCAAGATTACTATCCAAGTGCCGGCGGTGGGGTGGTTCAAATAGCCTCGGCTATCACCTCATTTTGTCCGGTCGTGATGGTCAAGTGGATTAAGGCGTCTGGTACATACCAGTTGCGTGGCTCCTGGGAGTATGGGTTCGAGTCACTTCTGGGGTGTGAGTTTTCAGTTGCATATTGTCCTGGGGACCATTCAGGCTTGTTCGCATTTGTGTTCCTCACGTGTGCCTTAAAGAATGAGGTGATTTGGTAAAATGCTATGCCCAAGATTACTATCCAAGTGCCGGCGGTGGGGTGGTTCAAATAGCCTCGGCTATCACCTCATTTTGTCCGGTCGTGATGGTCAAGTGGATTAAGGCGTCTTGTACATACCAGTTGCGTGGCTCCTGGGAGTATGGGTTCGAGTCACTTCTGGGGTGTGAGTTTTCAGTTGCATATTGTCCTGGGGACCATTCAGGCTTGTTCGCATTTGTGTTCCTCACGTGTGCCCCAAAGAATGAGGTGATTTGGTAAAATGCTATGCCCAAGATTACTATCCAAGTGCCGGCGGTGGGGTGGTTCAAATAGCCTCGGCTATCACCTCATTTTGTCCGGTCGTGATGGTCAAGTGGATTAAGGCGTCTTGTACATACCAGTTGCGTGGCTCCTGGGAGTATGGGTTCGAGTCACTTCTAGGGTGTGAGTTTTCAGTTGCATATTGTCCTGGGGACCATTCAGGCTTGTTCGCATTTGTGTTCCTCACGTGTGCCCCAAAGAATGAGGTGATTTGGTAAAATGCTATGCCCAAGATTACTCTCCAAGTGCCGGCGGTGGGGTGGTTCAAATAGCCTCGGCTATCACCTCATTTTGTCCGGTCGTGATGGTCAAGTGGATTAAGGCGTCTTGTACATACCAGTTGCGTGGCTCCTGGGAGTATGGGTTCGAGTCACTTCTGGGGTGTGAGTTTTCAGTTGCATATTGTCCTGGGGACCATTCAGGCTTGTTCGCATTTGTGTTCCTCACGTGTGCCCCAAAGAATGAGGTGATTTGGTAAAATGCTATGCCCAAGATTACTATCCAAGTGCCGGCGGTGGGGTGGTTCAAATAGCCTCGGCTATCACCTCATTTTGTCCGGTCGTGATGGTCAAGTGGATTAAGGCGTCTTGTACATACCAGTTGCGTGGCTCCTGGGAGTATGGGTTCGAGTCACTTCTGGGGTGTGAGTTTTCAGTTGCATATTGTCCTGGGGACCATTCAGGCTTGTTCGCATTTGTGTTCCTCACGTGTGCCCCAAAGAATGAGGTGATTTGGTAAAATGCTATGCCCAAGATTACTATCCAAGGGCCGGCGGTGGGGTGGTTCAAATAGCCTCGGCTATCACCTCATTTTGTCCGGTCGTGATGGTCAAGTGGATTAAGGCGTCTTGTACATACCAGTTGCGTGGCTCCTGGGAGTATGGGTTCGAGTCACTTCTGGGGTGTGAGTTTTCAGTTGCATATTGTCCTGGGGACCATTCAGGCTTGTTCGCATTTGTGTTCCTCACGTGTGCCCCAAAGAATGAGGTGATTTGGTAAAATGCTATGCCCAAGATTACTATCCAAGTGCCGGCGGTGGGGTGGTTCAAATAGCCTCGGCTATCACCTCATTTTGTCCGGTCGTGATGGTCAAGTGGATTAAGGCGTCTTGTACATACCAGTTGCGTGGCTCCTGGGAGTATGGGTTCGAGTCACTTCTGGGGTGTGAGTTTTCAGTTGCATATTGTCCTGGGGACCATTCAGGCTTGTTCGCATTTGTGTTCCTCACGTGTGCCCCAAAGAATGAGGTGATTTGGTAAAATGCTATGCCCAAGATTACTATCCAAGTGCCGGCGGTGGGGTGGTTCAAATAGCCTCGGCTATCACCTCATTTTGTCCGGTCGTGATGGTCAAGTGGATTAAGGCGTCTTGTACATACCAGTTGCGTGGCTCCTGGGAGTATGGGTTCGAGTCACTTCTGGGGTGTGAGTTTTCAGTTGCATATTGTCCTGGGGACCATTCAGGCTTGTTCGCATTTGTGTTCCTCACGTGTGCCCCAAAGAATGAGGTGATTTGGTAAAATGCTATGCCCAAGATTACTATCCAAGTGCCGGCGGTGGGGTGGTTCAAATAGCCTCGGCTATCACCTCATTTTGTCCGGTCGTGATGGTCAAGTGGATTAAGGCGTCTTGTACATACCAGTTGCGTGGCTCCTGGGAGTATGGGTTCGAGTCACTTCTGGGGTGTGAGTTTTCAGTTGCATATTGTCCTGGGGACCATTCAGGCTTGTTCGCATTTGTGTTCCTCACGTGTGCCCCAAAGAATGAGGTGATTTGGTAAAATGCTATGCCCAAGATTACTATCCAAGTGCCGGCGGTGGGGTGGTTCAAATAGCCTCGGCTATCACCTCATTTTGTCCGGTCGTGATGGTCAAGTGGATTAAGGCGTCTTGTACATACCAGTTGCGTGGCTCCTGGGAGTATGGGTTCGAGTCACTTCTGGGGTGTGAGTTTTCAGTTGCATATTGTCCTGGGGACCATTCAGGCTTGTTCGCATTTGTGTTCCTCACGTGTGCCCCAAAGAATGAGGTGATTTGGTAAAATGCTATGCCCAAGATTACTATCCAAGTGCCGGCGGTGGGGTGGTTCAAATAGCCTCGGCTATCACCTCATTTTGTCCGGTCGTGATGGTCAAGTGGATTAAGGCGTCTTGTACATACCAGTTGCGTGGCTCCTGGGAGTATGGGTTCGAGTCACTTCTGGGGTGTGAGTTTTCAGTTGCATATTGTCCTGGGGACCATTCAGGCTTGTTCGCATTTGTGTTCCTCACGTGTGCCCCAAAGAATGAGGTGATTTGGTAAAATGCTATGCCCAAGATTACTATCCAAGTGCCGGCGGTGGGGTGGTTCAAATAGCCTCGGCTATCACCTCATTTTGTCCGGTCGT